>NC_056732.1:1011711526-1012011526 GCF_019279795.1 Protopterus annectens
GGGGATGAGATCTTCCAAAACAGCTTGAAGGAAAGGAAGCTGATCTTTCTGGGGCTGAGGGATACCCCCCTCCAACTGGGGGGGGTGATACAAGTCATTAAGTACCCTCATTCTATTATGGAGAGGACCCACCTGTCTAATAATGTGTCTCCACACTTGGGAGACAGTGAGAGTCTTAGAGAAAGAGGAACAGAGGGAAGGGGGTGGATTCAAGAGTGGCAGGTAGTCAGAGGTTACCTGCTCTGTCTTTAAACTGAGGCTTTTGTGCTGGTGGCTGTGAAGGTCTGGCAGGAGTAGATTGCTTGCCGGCAACCTTCTGGTTCTTGAAGAGGTAGCAGGTGTTGAGCGCATCGTAATTGTTTTTTTGAGGGATAATTCCTTTGAAACCTGGAAATAGGAGAGACAAACAAATGTTTCAAGTCCTGTAGTTCCTTCCCCCTTTGTTGCAGAGTCTTAAAAAGATCTGTGACCTTGGAGGTACAGAGAGGTGAACTGTCTAAAGGTGCATCAAGTAATTTTGCCCTTATATCATCTGGTAGTGGCTGTAGTCGTAGCCACAAATATCTTCTAAGAGCAGATGCTGATGCAGCAGGTCTAGCTGAGGCCAGAGCAGCATCAAAGCTGCACCCTATGGAGTGTCTAGTGACTTGAGAGGTCAAAGAAATAAGACTGGAAAGTTGCGTTTTTGGCTGTAGAAATAGGGATGTCATACACCTGTTTGGAGACTTTCAAAATGAGCTAGGGCATATTTGGACATATGGGTCTGATAACTGACCGCCCTGAACGTCAGGGTAGAAGATGTGTAGAACTTTTTGCCCACATGTTCCACAGCCTTGCTGTCTTTGCCTATAAGCAGGAGGGAAGGAGGAGGAAGGAGTTTGGAAGACTTGTCAGTGGAGATAGAGATGGTGCATGGATCGGCTGCAGAGCATTTCACTAGAAATGTAGCTGCCTCAAGGGCTTTGTAAAATCTATCAGGTCTGCATGGAGCAGGGGCTGAGAGTCAGGGCTCAACGATGGTGCACTGACAGCATCAAGGAATGCTGGCAGTACTGGGGGAATAGCTGAGGGGGCAGGAGAATCCATCTGGAGAAGATTATAGTACCTTTTCTGTACCTCTGTCATCTCAGATTAATTCCATTTAAAGTGCACCATCACAGCAATGGTTTCCCCAAAGGTGAGATGATCTGCTGGAGAGTCTGCTTCAGCTGATTCTTCCTCTGGAGATGCATAGCCAACAGGAGAGGGGAGCCGGGAAGCATAAGAAAGTGACTTCTGAGGAAGACTCAAAAGATTCCTCATCTACCACCTGGGGAATGTCTAAGGCTTGGGGCCTAGGGCTCAATAAAGGTGAGGCTCCAATAGAAGCAGGTCTCAAGGCCATAAATGGATTCAGGACACTCTGTGTGAAACTGTCAATCTGGTTGGCTTTCCACAGAAGGAGAGGTATGTTTTCTCTTTTTCTTTCTGCTTGAGAGAAGGCCTAGCAAGCGTCTACACAGGAATAAGCCTAGGGTCTGATGGCAATGAAGAACTGAAAGGATCCACCTGGTCGGCCGATGCAAGCCTGGGTTTCCACCTGGCAGAGACCGATGTCTGCAGGGCCTTCAAGGATGTGCCATCCGCACAGGGTTCTGCGGCTTCCACAATGGTAGACACCTTTACAGGTACAGCGGGTAACAATCAATCTTCCAGGTCAACATTAGTCACAGGATGAATATCGGAAGGCGGAGATGCAGAAACAGTAGCAGGCCTTAGGGTCTTGGCCTTTTAATTGGGCAGCTCCACTGGCAGATCGGATGACCCTTCCATGCCCAACGTTCACCGTTTGAGGCGCTGATTCTCCAGATATAAATTCAAAGCGTGGAGTCTGCAACGCACAGTTTGCGGGATGAAGGCCTGGCAAATGGTGCAGGCTTTGTGGTCGTGCAATGGCCCTAAGCAAGACAGATAGAGCTCGTGGGCGTCCCTGTGGGGAATCTGACAGCCACCCTTGCACTTACCCTTTATGAATGACATGAACAAGCACTAGCATGCAATAACACAAATAAAGGTTCCCCGACGGGGTACTTATCTTAAGATTGTAATCCCGATGGCCGGGACAGCAGGTACAGCTGATGTTCAACTGGCGGCAAAGAAGTTCTGAGGGATGGTGTGTGCAAATTTCACTTTTATGGCCCACGTTCATCTAGCCACATTGGGTGTCCTCACACACCTTGCAGTGACAGCAAACTTTTGAAGACTGGCCAGATGTTCAGGTAGTAAGATGAGGAAACCCAAGAGTACAGAATACTGCAATATGAGAAAAGGACATCAGTCACTATGTAAAACTTACTGGAGTGATGTGTTCAGTGAAAAAACTGCAGAAAGAATGTGAAAGGTTTTGAAAAAGAAATTGAATGCAAAAAAAAAATAAATAAATAAAATTAACATCAGGATCTAGGCACACAACATCAGGGGATTCTATTGCCAGAACAACAAGATACTTAATTAAGGTGAGAGACAAAACAATATAAGAAATGGAAGAGGTTAAACTACAACTTTGAAATAAACAAGATGGACAAACAAATTAAGCGTAGTATGAGACAAGGTCAACAAAAACTTTAAGAAAATGTATATAAAGATAATGGAGCATAAAAAGAAACTATTTTATTGATGCATAAAACATGGAAGGAGTTAAGACATACAAATCAATAATCTATGTGCAAATTCTAAAATTTATTCTGAGACGCATTAGATTATAGATATATTTAGAAAATCTTATGCAAAACAGTTTGGCTCCACGAAGGGGGTGATAAGTTGTCCTAGTGGTATCAAGATAATGACAGATACAGAAATCAAATTAGATTACACTAAAAAAGACTTATGCAACCTGGATCCAAACAAAGCAAAGGAAGGAGATAGAATTAGTAAAAATTACCTGAAAATGCTTCAGGAATGCAGTACAGTACCACTATACACTATATCTGATATTACTAGGTCATGTAAATATGGGAAGATTCCTCAAGACTGGAGACATGCACTTATTGAACCTGTCTAAGAGAAAGGAGAGTAGGACAAACAGTCAAACAGATCCTTAAGTCTACTTTCACGTTGTGGAAAAATAATGGAGAGGGTAATATCGGATAAGTTATAGTCATAATTGGAAAGGTTGGGAATTGACCATATATTAGCATGCATGTGTTAAAAATACATTACCAAATGTGACAATATTCTATAACAATATAACAGACATGAATGAAAATGTGTGTTGTGATTTACTTCATATAGATTTGACTTCAGCATTTGACAAGGTCATACACAAAACACTGATCAATAAGTTAGAATAAGTAGGTATTGATGTACTCTTGATAAGATGAAGAGCTGCATGGCTTACAAATAGGACATGGCAAATATACAGCAATAGGACAGCTGAAATTCTTGGTTATAGTCAGGTGTCCCACAAGGCTCTGTCCTAGGCCCATACAGGACTTTTTTAGATTAATCTTTCAGATCATTGTTTTCATCTGATATGTTCTGCAGTCTGTATGCAGATGACTTGAAACTGGGTAAACTATGTGTTACAGATGAGGCATGTCTACAAATTAACTTGAGTAAACTGACCATTTGGGCACATGAAAATATATGCTGATAAAAGCATCAAAGACTAAGCCTATCATTCTTGGGAAGCATAAGTTGAAAGGTGAATATTTAATACAGCACACAGTGATTGAAACAGTAGATTCATTTAAGAACCTGGGTATATGGGTAGATCCAGCCTGAGTTTTTCTAATCATGTCAACCAATTGGCTGATGATAGTTATAGAACTATAGGTTCTATAAAAAGTTTTATAAAGTCTAAAAAATCAGAAATGAAGAAGTCATTGGTTTAGTTACATTAGACCTAAACTTGAGTATGGAATAACAATATGGAAATTTTATAAGAAAACAAGCATGAGTAAACTAGAAAGAATACAGCTGAAGTATACCAAAGGCATTCATGTACGTAAAAAATTAAGTTATTATGAAAGACTGAAATACCTCAACTTGTACAGTGTCTCATACAGATATTTAAAAGAAGACCTTATTCAGTTACAGAGGGCATTTAGAGACAACTACCTCTGGGAATGTCTGGGTTTTCAATAAGTAGTAGAGAATCATCAGACAACCTATGCAGGAGATTCTGTAGGAATGAGAAGCGCAAGTAACTGGCTCTCAGAGAGCAGCTGATGCATGGAATAAACTACCAAATTAAATTAAGACAAGCACTAGTTTAGATATTTTTAACAACAGCCTGGACATTTATTATGGGAACAAGTGTTTTGGTATATTTGCAGGCTACAAGGGAGGTAATGCCAGCGCTTGAAATATTTTTATGTATGCATTGTAATAATGATCTTTATGAAGAAAAACACCCGAAACTACAAAGTGTACAGCCACAGGTTACAAACTAATCCAGAACCACTCTTGTGATGCAGTAATGCAGTAAATAAGCTCAGTAGAACTGTACAGTCGATCACACCAAATGCACATGAGAGATCGAAGATGGTTCATAGGTTCATAGGTTCATAGACTAGTACTAAGCTAACTGCCCTTGCGAGCCATTTTAAGCCTAGCCAATTATCCCTTGTGAGATTCAAACCTTGCACGTTGTGTTTGTAAGGCAAACACCTTAACCATTAGGCCACCCTCCCAACCCCAACTAGATTTTCTAAGTTCTTGATATTTCAAAATGAAAGCTGCTGTGCACTTAGAAGCAGTAATGAATGAAATACCTTGCTTTTGTCCCTTTCCCACCCTTAAAGATGAAAGGCCGGGTTCAATCTAACTGGATGCTTGTCCTGAAAAGCTCAACAGCTCAAAACAGCCTGTGGCTGTTGATAACAAAGACAAAAGAGCTGCCTTGCTTTATCTCTATTCCAACATTCTCACATCTCTAGACCAGACCCTGAAGAGTAATGGAGAATGACCTTCAAAAATGAGCTTGAAAAAATGGTACAGTAAACATGAATTATTGAACTACATCAAACAATTCAAAAGCAGGCCTACAAAAGCAACATACAATAAAATTCTGGAGCTATCCATTAGCAGCCACTGACTGTACAGTTGAGCTATGCAATTAACAACGTTCAGTATATTTTAGCCATTTTCATTTGGGATTTTTTTGTTTTTTTGTAATTTTACAAATACAATTTAACACCCAACTATTTTCTAAAGAATCAATAACCTTTAATTTGGACTGTTTAGAAACATTAAACTTTTCAGGGGCTGATAACAGGACTCAGCACTCCTAGCCAATCTACTGTAAATACAAGCGTCTTCTACTTGGTATGACAACATGTAACATGCATCTCGTGCCTGTGTCACTGTGGTAAATCATACTAAACTACAGCATGCAGTGCTATGGGAAGCTGCTTACATGAATCTTTTTCTACATGAAATGCTTCACTGTAGTGCCACATATCCTTATTTTAAGAATGCAGTACTTAAAAGCCAGTATAACAGGAGTACTTTTTTAAAAACGCCTTATACAATTAACATTCCTATACCCACCTCTTTCTCGGGGTCTATGGCTCCAGATGCTGCAACTGTAAGTCCAAGTTCTTTTTCCCTAGAAAGAAATGTAGTAAAAATGGAAAAAGTCAACATAAGACATCACTGCCTGGTATGACCAACCTGAATTTGTCACAGCACACTTTTAAAACAAAGGTAAATATATACATACCTAAACTGTAGTTTTGCTGGCCTTAAGCTAGTGTTCAGACCTACTTAATGGGCTTTCAGACTATTACAGATCCAGTGAAGTATAGCTGCACAAGTCCTCCTTACCTTTAACACTAGATGTTTGAATTCCTCACTGCTTCAATGGCACTTTAGATCATCTGCCAAGGTAACCCAATACTGGTCATCTTTCAAAAGCTTTCCACTCTCTTCCTGTGATAGCTGGCTGACTGAGGATATCCCGAAAAGGAAGCCTTCAGTTGTCAAAGGGATTGAGTGTTCAGGCTTTTTTTGCTTCCACAAAGGAAGAGAGGAAAGTATATAAAGCCAGAATCACCAGACAAAAGTAAATGTGTGGCCAATAAAGATACCATATAAAAACCAACAACTGAACCAGAGAGGTTGAAACCCACCTAATTATGCACAACCTTGGATTTCCTGATGGCTGCTGCCACTGAGGCAGTAAGGAAGTAGGACTTGTGCAGCTGTACTATGGTTATTCTCAACTGCGCTATGTTCATTTCCACTCCTTAGTGGCCTTTTGGGTAGATTCCGAAAGTAACCCATACCTGGGAGATGAATGGATAACTATCCAGCATTCCAGAGAATTGTCCTAGCAAAACCTGCTCTTGACCTTGGAAAGGAATCCAGTTTATAGTGCTTTGTAAAGGTATTAAAGGACCAGGCTGCTGCTCGAGTCCACTTCTTTTCAATATGCCATCAGAGAGGATAATGCCTTACTTGAGTGAGGCTTAACCTTGCCTGGAGGAGATTTACCATGGCAGGAGTAACAGAAAACAATAGCAGAGGACAATCATCGTTTCCTAGCCTACATATTTGAGTCAAACAGCTGTTCAGCATTCTTAAAGGTCTTTATTTTACAAGGAGAGATTGGGATTTTGAATAAAGATCCTTAAGGAGAATAACAATAACAATAAAGAATATTATATTCATAAAGAAGCAGAACATATTTTAAAATCTAAGCCAACATGGGATGGAAAAAGGAGATTCTGCTGATAGGGATGAATGCAATTAGGGATACAAACCAATTAATGATGGATTAGAGCATAATACAATGCCCTTGCGAAAAATTGGATAGGGTTGGCCCAACATGAAAGCTTACAACTCAGAGACTCACTTTGCAGATGTCAGAGCAATGAGTAAGGCAATCTTCCAAGTAATGAATTGAAAATCAGGCAGAGAGCAAAGGTCAAATTTTGAAAACAAAGCTGAGATCCTAGGGAGGAGGAATTTGCTTTTGTGGGTTCTCATGTACAACACTCCTTTCATCAACTGTTTGACTAGAATAAAAGCCAAAAGAAGGGGATCCACGGGCAGACAATATGAGCTGGCCAAAAGATGCACTCTGAAGCATATGATAAACAATCTCTAAGGAGCGCACACAAATTTTTCAAAACCAGATGGTTCCAAATTTGGACCACTGTTATTGGGTAGGCACTACCTAAAAAAAACTTCTTCCACTTGTAAATGTAAGATATTCTAGTTGCAGGGTTTCTTGCTCCCTGCTGAGGCCATGTCTAAAAGAAAGAAATCCAGGAAAATTCCTTGATATGTCAGAACTCTGTCTTCTGGCAAGAAGGCCATTCTTTTTTTACTGTGTCTATCCAACACCCCAGGAAAACAACACATTGAGAGGGTGTAAGGAAGGACTTTTGAAGGTTCAATTTGAAGCCCAGTTGGAAAAGGAGGGATGTAACCTTGTCTAAGGATTCCAAGCACCTGGATACAGAATATGCACAAATCAGCAAGTAATCTAACGGAAAAATGTGGATGCAAAAGGTAAACAATAGTGCCAGACACTTTGTAAACACTCAAAGTGCAGTAGATAGTCCAAAGGGTAATACAGAAAACTAATAATGCAAGCCAGACACAAAAATCTCAAACATTTCCTAAAATTGGAAGCAATATGAATATTATGATAAGCCTCCTTTAGATCTAGATTCACCATGAACAATGGTCTAGAAGCAATGCTAGTACTGACTGTAAGGGCAGCATTTTGAATTATGGAACTTTTACAGAGTTGTTTGTTTAGAAAGGACAAATCTGGGACAGGTCTCCAAGAAGTGTTTCTTTTTTGGTATCAAAAAGATTCTGGAATAAAATACTTTGCTTTTGTATACCACAGGCAGTAGTTCTATGATCCCTGCTTCTACCATGTGATGCAGCACTACAGAAAACAGCTCTGTCTGGTCTGGTGGGTGTAAGGGAATTCCTCTGAAAGGAGAAGGATTTTTCAATCCACTCTTCAATCCTCTCTTCCATTTATTTTCGGAAACCATTTGCAAGAGAATATTTGTGGTCAGGCTACTGGATTGAGATGGTGCCTGGGGATGAAGGAAGAGAAGAAAGGTCAGGAGAGATGGCAGGGATGCTCTGTGGCTTCGCATATGCATTCCTTTAAAAGGGGGGATGTTCCTTTTTCAGAAAGGAGTCCCTCTTGTTTGGTTTTGAATTATCATCCTCCTGTTACTTACTTCTGAATCAATGACTTTATTTGGCTGGGATTTTTGTTTGCTCTGTCCCTTGAAGGAAGCCACCTAGTTTTGGGACAACTTAGGTACATGAAACATCCCAGATGCCACATGCAGTAATCTGCCTCCATCATCCCACTGTTTGAGAATCTGTTTAACAGAGGGTCCAAACACCAGTTCAAAACTTAAAGGTACATTCAAAATTTCAGATTTTAAATCAGAAATTCTGATTATGTAACCAAGAACACAGTCATAATACAACAGAAGCAACATTGCTTGAGAATGTATCTGCACATTCAAGCTCATCTCACAAAGCAGTTTTCAAAATCTGAGTCAAATTAAAAACAATTTCATTCATACAAGACTTTGCTCTGCAGGTAAGGATCAGCAAAATCATCCAAACTGTATACACACGGTAAAATATATTTCCACATATAGGCTTGATAATTTAATATTCTAAAGGCTAGAATACCAGACAGAGACATCCTTTAGCCCTTAAGATACAACCATTGTCCATATTAATTGGGGGCACTGGATTAGATGAAGTTAAGGATTTTTTTTGAGCAGGCACTGAGGCAGACAGGAGCCGGGTCATAAGTCAAATGAGAAAAGGGACATGTCATAACTAAGGAGACCCTATACTTTCTCCGAGCCTTTTTAGGGACTACTGGAATAGATAATGGTGTCCTCTAGGCAGCTTTATAAACATCTTCCAAGGCTCATAATGGGAGGGGGGTAGCTATAGCATTGGGCATCTCATCCTCTATAATTTCATATACTCTGCCTAGCTCAGGTGTAGATCCCAATTGTTCCCAAGCAAAATCATCACTAAATCTAATAATCATATGTGGAAAAGTTAACTTGTTTGGACTTAACCTCAGATTCACCTTCTGACAAATTAGAGATACTGGATTCATTGTCAAATATGAACTCACCATAGTCCCCATAAGATTCCTCATCAATCTGTGGAATAACAGAAAGGGCTCTAGACAAACTAGCACTAGAGCCACGTATGGGAACATGTCCGCCAGAAATAGTGGTCTGCAGAACACTTAATCAAGGAAACCACATAAGCCTCAAAACAGGTATAAGCTGATAATCAGCTGTATGAAGAAGCTTATGTTTCTTTTTCTTGTGAACTTCACCACTGGGAACACAGTACTATGTCTGGCAAGGGGTCTCTTACTGCACCTCAAGGGTTTTGTTTTCCTATACCTGTGCCAGGTACTGGAAAAGCCCCAGAGAATGTGTTTAAACACCATTCCATAGTGTCTGGCAAAGCTACACTAGAGGGAGATGGGTCAAAAGTTAAGTGGTCAGCAGGCCAGGTAGTGGCCTTGACAGAACCACTAACCATGAGCTGAGGCATATTACTTTCCTTTTTTTTCTTTTACATGCAACTAGATTTGACTGGGGGAGGGGAACCAGCATTAGGATCAATTAAGTCAGGGGAGAAAACATCAGCCTGAATGATAAACTCACAGTACTGGATGATGTAGCACAATAAACACAAAGTCTCCATTAATAAGTTATGTCTCCACACAACTAAAGTCTGCCAAACTGTCCTATTATCATAAAAAATAAGTTGAAATGTGTTCAGACATCTTTTACAACTGTATAAAGCAAACACAAGCCAGTCAGGATGTAAAGGTCTACAGTTGCACAAGTCCAAAAAAATAATAATTTACAACTTAGACCACCAGGCTAAAAAATATAAACTCTATTGCTAAAAGGTTAGCGCTTTCAGGAAGACCCTTCATCAGACAAAAAACATTATTCCAGACCAAGTTAAATACATCCAAGTAACCAATCAACATTTAAAAACAATTAAAACAGTAATTAAATAATAGGTCTGCACCTACTCAAAACAGGCTTTAATGGTACAATACCATTTAAACCAGGGAGCCTATCCGCCCCCAGTGCTATAATCCACTTTATCTCATATAATTCAGTAAAACCTTTTATATCCCCCCTCAAGGATTGGGCTTGATCAACTGTAAAACCTGAAAAGAAAAATAATGCCCTTCATTCTCATTAATATGTTGAAATAGAGCATTATGTGTCCGTTTTAACCTACTATCTGAAAGATGTTTAAAAATTCTATCCTTAAATTCACAGTTGGTCTTTCCTACATAGAAAGACTTAAAATACATGCATCTGGTTAAATAAACAATATTTTCAGTGTCACAGTTGGCTATAAGATTAGCACAATATACCTTGCCCGTCACTGGATGAGTAAAGGTCTGTTCCTTACTTATTAAAGTGCATGCTCTGCACGTAGAACATGGAAATTTTCCATTTCTCTTACTACGAGGTGTTAAACCACTATCATTTGTAAAGGGATCCATATCACAAAGAATTTGTTTTTATTTTTGTTTCTTCTTATATACAAACCTCGACTCTTCCCCTACCAAAGTTTTCAACCCATCATCAGTTTTTAAAATCTTTCAGTTTCTCCTAATTACTTCACATATTTATTTATTATTAGTCCAAAAAGTTAAATATAGGTTGACTTTACTTCTAAAGGCCATGTCTTGCTGTTGTCCACTACTCTGCATCTTGCCTATCTTTTTATTTTGCACCCCTTGTGTAGAAAACCAAGGTGCTCCCATTGTCTTTCTCTGTTGAGATCCATTAAAAATACCTTGTTCTATCTCCCTATCTTTATAACCTCCGGATTTAAGTCTAGATAAAAACCTGCCCATTTCATTTTGAAAGGACTCTTCTGTATGCAACCTAGACAGTCTAATGCCTGTCCTTTATATTATTGGTCTTAGTCTTAAGCCCAGATGAAATGTATTCCAAACCTACATCCAAAAAGTCTACATGTGTAGTACAGTAATTCAACGTGAACTTCAGAAAATTTGTGGATGACTGAAGATAATGTACAAACTCTTGTAGGGATCCCTCAGTACCTTTCCAAAAAAGGAAAATGTCCACAAAACAACCATAAAAAAATAATGGACTGTTTCCACATATGCTCTCCTTTAATTAAAACCTCATCCTCCCACTGGGCCAAAACTAAATTGGCATAGGAATTTGCACAGGGGTGCCCATGGCCACCCCCTGTTTCTGCCAATAATAACATGGTCCAAACATAAAAATGTTATTTTCCAAAACTAATTCTAATAAACAGACAATTTGAAAAATAACCTTGCCACTAAAATAATTATTGAGTCCTAATATCTTTTTAGCAGCTTGTAGCCCAAAAGTATTAGGAATCATCGTAAATAAATTCCTACCATCCATCGTGACCATTAAAACCTGTTCGGTACTTACAGACTACTCTAAAAATGCAAAGAACTTAGTTAAAAAATCAGCTGTATCACTAAGTATTCGTGGAACTTGAGGAATCATCTCTTAATTTTGATTACACCCAAATTGAGCAAAATTCAGTAGCCCAACCCCTTCCAGAAACGATGGGTCAAAATGGAGGGTCACTCGGATCCTTATGTATTTTAGACAATGCTTTAAAAACTGGAATAACAGGATGTGTAACACACAAAATTAAAAACAACATCAATAACATTACTACTTTTAAAATCACTCAGCAAACAACAAACGCGTTCCACAATTTTCCTAACCATAGATCAATTAATTTCAAGATAGGTACTGTCACTGTTTAACATGTCCACTATTTTATCCAGATAATTCTTATCCATGACGACAATTGCTCCTCCCTTGTCGGCTGGTCTTATTACCAAGGAGTCATCATTCTTTAACAATCTGTAAGGCCATTCTTTCAACATCAGCTAAATTGTAAAAGCCCTTACCCTGCATACTTAAACCATCTTGAAAATCACTCTCACAGGTCTTTACAAACATATCAATGGCCAAACACAAAACCGGCATAAAAGTGCTAGGTTTCCTCAGTTTGCCCAATTCAGTATTGGAAACATCAACAGAACCATAAATTTTCCGTAGTTGCAAATTTCTAGCAAACAGCTTTAATTCAAGTACAAGGTCAGTATAACCATTGCAAAAGCTGGTACATAGTTAAAGCCTTTAATTAAAACCTGTACTTGAGTATCAGATAATTGCACATAAGTTAAAGAATTACCAGTACACAAAGCACAAATATCAAAACAACCAATGTGCAAAACCAATGTTAAAATTAGCTCCATGCACTTTAACCACCTTAAACTACCATAAAATGTTTAACAGCAATTTAAATTATATTTTCTAGTCAGAGATGTAAAACCACTACAGTACATTCAAATAACTTCACTAGCTACAAAATTGTGATATGATGTTAAAAACACGCAGAAGAGTTATACAGAGAGTAAATAATGTATACATGCTGAAAAACTCAAGTTCTGCAATATTTTCCTGTCAAAAGATGAAAATAAAGCAGAGTAACAAGAGTAGACAAGTCAGACCATTCCGAGGTTCTGACTACATGAGACAGTACCTAATACATAACACATACATACTGTACTTCTAAGAGAAGCACTGAAAATGTACCCGGAAACAATTAACAAGCATTTGTTCAAGACAGAAGCCAAATAAACATTGCTAAAGCAGAGATTCCCACAGGAATTTCCATAAACAACGACAGAAATAAATATATTTTATAAAGAAAAGTAGGGAACAATAATCAATAAAAATGAGAGGAAGGGGGGGACCTCAAATGAGGCTTATCTGAGCAGTAAGCCAAAAAATCAGCACTGGATCCCTTTAAGAGTCGGAGGACTTTCTACTTTGTAAGGCAGAAAAAGAGTGAAGTACAGCTGTGTAAAATCTTACCATAACTGGAGATAGCCTTTCTTTTCACTTTTTTAGTACTTGTCACCTCTGGGATCTCCTGCCAAGGACAGCATAATGTCTGGCCAGTATAGCAAATCCTTTATTACCAAAGACAGTCTTGCAACAGATGTATGCTCCCCTTGCAGGCATAGGTCATAAAGGTGACATGTGAACACTCCTAGCCCAGAAATGAAGTGCCCCAGGAGAACTAGGACCTCCAGTGGAAAGTAAAACATGTACATCCAGAAAAAGGAAAGGAGGAAGATAAGGGGAAGAACCCCTCAGCCAGAATGAGAAATGCCACCCACAGAAAAGGAGGGAAAGAACAGAGGGTAGAAAAAAGTTAGTGAATACTGCAACAATGAAAAGGAGGACATCTAGTGTTATGGTAAGACTTTACATAACTGCACTATGTCCTTCCATATCACTGTTGCAGTATTCATCACCTCTAGGACAGTACTAAAACTACCGGGAAGCCCTCAGCAAATCCATGAAGGATAGCATTGGCAAAACCTGCCCTAACTCTGGAAATGACATCCAGTTTGCAATGTTTAATGAATGAAAGACCAAGTAACTGCTACAAGGATGGAGCTCGTGCCCAAACCCAAAGCCCCTGAGGAAGCCACTGCTTTAGTAGAACAAAAGCAAACAACTGCTTGCCATGGAAGGATTAACAAAAGGAGGAGATGGTTTGTTTAAAAATTGCCAAACCCAATGTCCTGGTTTGATAAGAAAGAAAAACTTGGTTAGACTTAAGAAAGGCTTTTGTTTTGTACAAATACTAACTGAGCTGTCTATGCAAGTCCAAGGAATGAAGAATATTCTCACTAGCAGACTGTAAAGAAGGGAATAAGGAAGGTAGATGGAGAGATGCATTAAGGGACAGCTCATTAACCACCTTGGGCATGAAGGATTTATTAGGAGAGACACCATGCCTCTATGAAAAAAAAAACAAAAACAAGAGACTAACATCAAGGCTTGGAGTTTAGACACCTATCTGGCAGACTTTAAAGCAACCAAATGAACAGTCTTTCATGTGCAATGTTAAAAAGAAGTGGCATGTTCGAAAGGAGCCCGAGTCAGTTTTTCAAGGACAAAATTAAGATCTCAAGAAGAGTTAATGGGCTTTTTTGGGGGTCTGATATGAAGGACACATTTTAGAATTTGCTTGACCTCAAACCTATAGGCTAGAGAAGGATTCAGTAACAGACAGGAAGAGACTGCTGACAAGTGAGCTTTCTGTTAATATGCAGGGCCAGCATGCAGCAGTTCACACAGGTAGGAAAGAACTGAGAGAACACTCACTGAAAACAGATGCCAGTGAAGCTTAATATACCAGACAGAAGAATCTATTCTGCTTAAACATATCATTTTCTGGTAGTGTGTTTCCTGGCCTCACACAGGACCCCAAGCACGCCCTCAGAAAACTGAGGAATAAAAACTCTTATCATGCAAAGTGTCAGACGACGAGTGGACAGGTGAGGTTGAAGAAGTCCTTTGTAAGAAGATCCATGCAGTGCGGTAACTTGTGATGATATCCTTTGACCAGATGCAATAGGAGGGAGGAATCAGTACTGTCTGGGCTAAAATGGAGTCACCAACAAGATTTTTGAAGAGTCCTTCTCAATCCTGTGAAGGTCCATGGGAAGAGGAAGGAGACAAAAGGCATAAAGAAAAGTACAGTTATGTACACTTACCATAAATGTAGATGTTCAAGTGTATTCACTGCTGCAGTCATCACATTTGGGCTATCCCTGCCAGGCTAGCGCTCGCCCAACCTGAATACCAGAGACTTAGTATTTCTGCGTCAGTTGCTGTCACTTGAGGACTGATGTCAGGACGTCAGTGGTATAAAGGAAGGCATCCAACGCCATTACATCAGTTTTTCTTGCCCTAACCTGTCAGGAACCCCCAAAGTAAGAGGCCAGGCTCTGGTGGAAGAACCCCACCAGTGGAAAAATAAATACCAATATGTCCCCTGTAAGGAAAGGAGAACAACAAGGAAAACAAAAGGGAGAAAAAGAGAAAGGGGGATGGAGGGAGGGAAACCAGGACTGCAACAGTGAATACACTCGAACATCTACATTTATGTTAAGTGTACACAACTGTACTATGTTCTTCATGTTGCACTGTTGCAGTCATTACATTTGGGTAGATTCCCAAAGCTAAGGAAGGGAGGAGGCAACTAGAGAGCATTAGGACCAGCTATTAGGCCCTGCAGAACTGCAGTGGCAAAACCAGCTCTGGATTTGGAGAAGAGAGGCAGGTGGTAATGCTTGGTAAAAGCATGAAAAGATGTCCCTGGTGGGGACTCCGCTGAGGAAAGCTGCAGAGGTGAAGGCTGCTCTGGTGGAGTGCACCCCAACCCCCTTGGCGGGAGGCTTGCCATGCTGTTTGTAGCAGAAATGGATGCAGTGTGCTATCCATTTGGAAATGATCTGTTTGGAGATGGCTTGGCCTTCTGCCCCTGAAACAAAGCTAACCAGCAATTGATCAGACTTTCTGAAGGGTTTAGTCCAGGCTAGATAGTATCTGAGCTGTCTGTGTACATCCAGAGAGTGCAGAATCCTTTCCCCCTTGGCGGGAGGCTTGCCATGCTGTTTGTAGCAGAAATGGATGCAGTGTGCTATCCATTTGGAAATGATCTGCTTGGAGATGGCTTGGCCTTCTGTCCCTGAAACAAAGCTAACCAGCAATTGATCAGACTTTCTGAAGGGTTTAGTCCAGGCTAGATAGTATCTGAGCTGTCTGTGTACATCCAGAGAGTGCAGAATCCTTTCCCCCTTGTTTTGGGGTTTGGAAAGAAGGGGGGTAAATGGGTGGATTGGTTGACAGCCACACTGGACACCACACCTTGGGCATGAAGGATGGATAAGCTCTGAGGGATACCCTGTCTGCATGGAAGATGATGAAGGGTTTCACAGCCATGAGTGCTTGCAGATCAGAGACTCTTCTGGCTGAAGTGATGGCCAGGAGGAAGGCGGTCTTCCAGGAGAGATGGTTCGAAAAAGGCCAGGGTGAGCTTTTCCAAGACAAAGTAAAGGTCCCAAACTGGTGTTGGTGCCCTTCTGGGGGGCCTCAAGTTGCTAGCCCCTCTGAGGAACTGTTTAATCAGGGGGTGTGAAAATAAAGGCTGCTCAGTAGGAAAATGAGCAGAAATAGCAGATGCATTATTTTTTATGGAGGAGAGAGTGAGACCGCTGTGTAGTAGGTCAGCTAAATAATCCAGGATGAGAGGGATGGAGGGCTGTGACATACTGGCCCCCTTATCCTGGATCCAGATGCAGAACCTTTTCCATTTATCTGCATAAGACTTTCTGGTGCTAGGGCGTCTGGCCTCTCGGATAACATCCAGAACCTGTTTACTGAGGATGGCAGATTGGTCAGGGGTTAGTATATAAGCCAAGCTGCCAAACTGGTTGTCTGCAATTGGGGGTGCATGAATTCCCCTTCCCTCTGGATTAGGAGATTTGGAATCTGAGGAAGATTCCATGGAGGCAGTGGGGACAAGCTGCGCACAAGCAAGGGGTACCAGTGCTGCCTGGGCCAGTTTGGAGCTATAAAAATGGTCCTTGGTTTTTCCTCCCTTATTTTGAGCAGTACCCTGGGAATGAGAGGTAGGGGAGGAAAGGCATAGACCGAGAGGTTTACCCAGAGGAAGGACAGGGCGTCCACTGTCCAAGCCATGCAGTGATGCTGCCTGGTGCAGAATTTGCTGAGCTGATGGTTGGTGTGAAAGGCAAAGAAGTTGACCTCCGGGGTTCCTCATTTCTGATTTATTAGGAAGAAGGTGTTTCTGTTGAGCTGCCAGTCGTGGGGGTCCAGGATCATTCTGCTTAATTGGTCTGCCAGGGAGTTGAGAGAGCCTGGCAGGTATTGAGCGAACAGGTTTATTTGCATGGAAGAGGCTGAGAACCAAAGGGTCATAGCCAGCCTGCACAGTGGGTAGGAGAGAGTCCCTCCCTGCTTGTTGATGTATCACATCACAGTGGTGTCTGTTGTGATCAGGAGAACCCCTGGAGAGAAAGGGTTTGAAAGCTATCAAGGCCTGCTGCACA
This sequence comes from Protopterus annectens, assembly GCF_019279795.1. Lineage (NCBI taxonomy): Eukaryota > Metazoa > Chordata > Ceratodontiformes > Protopteridae > Protopterus > Protopterus annectens. The sequence continues at coordinate 1,011,728,523 of NC_056732.1, forward strand.
GCAATCATCTATTTTTGACTGATGTGCGCGGGGAGTTACTGGGGGTTCCAATGCTCCTGTATGCAACTGCCGTCCAGGTGTGCACCCCAAGCATAGTCTGATGCATCTGTGGTGAAGCTCTGGGCAGCGGGGTGTGGGGAGAAGGGCAGTCCCTTGTTGTGGAAGCAGGCTGTTGAACACCAAACAAATTCCTTTCTCATGCAAGGAATAACAGGCAGAAGAGTTTGCAGATCTTTAGATTGCTGACACCAAAGGGTCTTTAGGTACCACTAAAGTTTCCTCATATGCAATCTAGCATAAGGAAAGAGGAGAATGCAAGAGCCCATGAATCTCAGGGCTTGCAGGAGTTTCCTTGCAGAAAGCTGGAGCCTGGTGGCCAGTTGAGAAAAGTAAGCCGATAGGAAAATTTGTTTCTCTGGTGTAAGTCATGCCATCTGGGATGTTGTGTCCAGACTTGCTCCCAGGAAGATTATCCTTTTGGTGGTTACCAGTTTGGATTTCTTTTCATTGATTGTGTATCCTAGGGAGGTTAGTAGGTCCTTTACAAAGGCCAGGTCTTTGAGCAGTTTTTCCTGGTTGTCTGCCTGAATAAAGCAGTCATCTAAGTAGGAATAAATCTGAATATTTCTTTGTCTGCAAAAGGCAATGGCCGGAGCGAGGCACTTGTGAAAACTCTGGGAACAGTAGATAAGCCAAAGGGATGTGCGGAGAACTGAAAGTGTTGAGATCCTGACCTGAAGCGTAGATATTTTCTGCAAGACTCCCTGATAGGAATGTGGAGGTAGGCCTATTATGTCCAGGGTGGCTAGCCAAGTGTCCTTGGACAGCATGGGTAGCAGCTGCTGGAGGGTGAGCATTTTGAATTTTGGGATCACCAGTAAGGTGTTTAGAATGGATAGATCGAGGATGGGGTACCAGATTCCCTCTTTTCTGGGCACCAGCAAAAGTCTGCAGTAGAAGCCTCGACATATCTGCTCTGCAGGAACGTACTCTATTGCCCCCAAGGAGAGCAGAGAATGGATTTGCTTTTGAGCCTCTCCCCAATGATTTGGTGGTAGATCTGGGAACCCTTTTGGGGTTGGATGGGTGTGGAGGGAAAATCTGTACCCTTGAGACACAATGTTTAGAACCCACTGGTCCTTGGTAGTGGTGGCCCAGGTGCTCTTATGAAAGGAGAGTTTTCCTCCTAGGGGTATGTGAAGGTGGGCAGAGGAGAGGTCGGGAGGGGGCGAGTCATTGTGAGGTCTTATCATAAGGGGGTGGCTTAGAACTCCCTGGTTTTGAAGTGGAGGTAGTCCACTGCTGGGATCTCTGAGACCCCTGGGGCTGCTGTCGGGGGGGGGGGTCTGTTTCCTCATGGCCTAGGCTGGTCCTGTCTACTTGGAGCAGGAAAGGACCAGTGCTTGGAGGGAAAATGCCTGCTGAACCTAGGGGGCTGGACCTGTAAAAAAATCTTTAACAGTCTGCATAGATTTTGTTTTTTCTTCCATCTTTTTTAGGACCTCTTCAGCTTTAGTACCAAATAAGTTATGTTTGTGCAAGGATGCACCGAACAATTTTGATTTGGTCTGGCAGGAGTTGTTCCTTAAGCCATGCATTTCTTTTAATGACAGATCCGGTGACTGCTGCCCTGCAAGAAGCTTCTAGGGAGTCAAAACCACAGTGCAAATTGTGTTTAGTTACTTGACCAGCAGAATGCATCAAGTCCTATAAATCTTTAGATTCTACCCATGCAGGAAAGGAGGAAATATTTTGTTTAAGGAGTTCCAATGTATGCTGCTGATACTTAAGCATATGGAAATGACAATTTAATGCCCTGTTAGCAAGAGTAGTGGAGGTGTATACTTTTTTACCCAATCTGTCCAGTGCTCGGGAATCCCTGCCTGAGGGGCTGGAATTCTTAGCTGAGGTTGCTTTAATCCCTTTAGGCCCTTGAGTAATGACCTCAGGGTCAGCAGTTAAAAAGATATTTGTGAGAGTCAGGGACTCTGTAGTACCTGTCTGGTTTTCTGGGAGTAGGAGGGAGGGTGTCTAAAGTCAGGCTGGATTCAAGGAAGACATCATCCACCACATCTAGGACTGGGGGGATGGCTAAGGGCCTGCGTTGTGGAAGGTCTAGGAACTCTGAGTCTCTTTTTAGACTGTGGGTAGTCTTGACTCTCCCATTGGAAATGCTCCTTAAGGTATGCAGGGTTTCCCCAAAGGAAAAATCCTCTGGGGGAGAGGCTGAAGGAATGGATTCCTTTGCATCAGAATCCTCATATGTGGAGAGGGGCTGCATGCCTTCATAGTCAGATGCATCGGATTCATTGAACTCTTGTTCAAACAAAACTACTGGAGACAGATCTTTTCCTTTTTGAGGGAGTGACTTGGCTTTCCCTAATCAACATAAGGTCATCTGCCACTGTAAGCATTTGAGACTGAGGCAAGAGAGCAGGCGACTGAAAATGGGTAGTCGGTTTCTTGGGTGTGGTTTGACCCCTGGGCCTGAGGAACTCTGTCGTTTTTGAAAGAACGGAAGCAGTGAAAGAAGGCGTCGGTTTATGTCAGGATTCGGTGTTGCGAAGGACTTCCTCAGAAGCCAGTGCCTGCACAGTGGCTCTGGACTCATCCAAGGTAGAGGCGACTGCAGGATCCTTAGACGAAGAGTACTGCAGCATACGGGACTCCGAAAGGGTCTTGGTAGAGGCCTGCAAATTAACTGAAGCAGGCATCAGGGGCTGCGGAAGCGCCTCACTGAGTTCCATAGGATTGACGACCAGTGTAACGGAAGCGTCGGAATGTTTGGTCCTGTGCGGTCTGTCTCTATCGTTACGTTTTTTCGGAAGATCTGCTGTCGCATGGCTTACTGAAGCCACATCGGAAATCGAGGACTATAAACAAAAATATCAGGCTACAAGAGCCCAACGACGAATAGTTCTGGCATTAAACAAAGCACAGAAGCAACAACGAGGAACATCGTAGTCTGGGCCTAGACAAGTGATGCAGTAAGAGTGGAAATCCCGGTGTGTATTTGCTTTCCACAGGCAGGACAATTATTAACACTTTCTGACATTGGTTAGTGCAAGAAAAAAGGATCTTCTCCAACGGGGTACTTAGCTTTAGAAGACTTCAACTTCAATTCAGAAATGAAACTCCGGTAGCAGCTGACCAGCACTCGTACGAACTGCTCCTGCTTCAGGCTCCACAGCAAGAAAGGCTGATGTAATGGCATCGTATGCCTTCCTTTATACAACTGATGACCTGACGTCAGTCCTCAAGCGACAGCAACAGACGAAGAAATACTAAGTCTCTGGTATTCAGGCTGGCCGAGGGCTACCCTGGCAGGGATAACCCAAACTTGATGACTGCAACAGTGAAACAGTGAAACACGAAGAACATCACTCCCTTTCAACAGAAAAAGACATGGCGTCTACTTTCCAGGCCAAAGGACTTAGGACTCTGGAACAGAAACGAAGTTGTCTGTTCAGAGGGGAGGCAAAGAGATACACTTGAGGAAATCCCCACGGATAAACTATGTCCAGAAACAAATTTCTGTGAAGCATCTATTCATGAGGCTGTGTCCTGGACCTGCTGAGAGAATCTATCACAAGACTGCACTTAAAGGAAGACAGACTGCCTTGCAGGATCACCTGCAGATTGATGGCTAATTCTCATGCTTGAAGGGGTACTTCTGCGAAAAAGGCATGACCTCATGCCCCCTTGTCCACAACTACGGTATTGTTTATATAAACCTGCAATGGACCTGGCATCGAGAGCAAGTGGAAAGCTCAAAGAGCCAGAATGAGAGCCCTCATTTCCTTGATGCTGATGTGAGCCACCCTCTGCTGAAGGGACCAAAGGCCCTGAACCTTCAGGGTGCCTGAAGTGGCTCTGCACCCCAGATCTGAGGTATCAGTGAAGAGTTCCTAGGATGGGCTGAGGAGGTTAGAAGGCAACACCTGGATTGAGTGATACTTGATGAATCCATCAGTGAAATTCCAGTTTGAGACAAGTGGAGCAGAGGAACTAGAGTCTAGCAGTTGGCAATGTTGAAGTCACACATCTTAGATATCATTAAACCTTCCTGATATGAAACATTTCACAGTAGCTCACATTCATGGATAAAAGAGCACTTAAAAATGTGTAAGATGCACCCTAAACAGATCAGTTATATTAAAGTGACCATGTAACAGTGGCAAACCACTTTGCAACTAAGACATGATAAAGGACAAATTATTATTCCAGGTACTAAAATTCAGAGGGGGGATATTCCAGGGTGACTCCCTGTTACTGATGCTATTCTGTCTTGCCCTTAATCCATTAAGCTGTCTACTTAACAGATTAAGCCATGGCTATAATTTGGCTCCTAGAAAACAAGAAAGTGTAACGACTTATCTTCTCTTTGTCGATAATTTAAAACTGTACAGCTCATCAGACAAGGAACTGAAAGCAAATCTGCAAGTAGTCAAAACTTTTTCTTGATCTACTTTTGAATTTTGGTTGTTGCCCGATTCCTGTTACTGGGTGGAACATCCAAATTCTTCTCATGGTTGGGGGAGGGTTGGAAAAGGGAACAGAGTAACCCCTGGATATGATCTTTTGTACCCAGTTGTCTTTTGTTATTTTTAGCAGGCGTCTGGGTAAAAAGACAAGTGCCCCCCCCCCCCCGGCTCCAGAGTGGGGCAGTCAGGATTCCCTTCAGGAAGGCTGAAAGGGCTTGCCGAAGAAAGATTCCTTGTCGCCCTGATTTTTGCAGACCCCCTCTGCCACGTGTCTGGCATCTTCCATTACTACCACCTCCTTTGCCCCTTGATGGGGGGTTCACCATGTGTGTCTTGAAAGACTCTCTCAGTCTTTCCACCCTTTTGACCCTTAGGATATGGTCTTGAAGGAGTAGAAAAACGGACTTCAATTGCAGAGAGAGTCTGCCCTTCCTGCTCACACCTGGTTATTGTTTCTTTAACTTTGGGCCCAAAAACCATCGAGCCATCAAAAGGGGTGTTGATAAAGGATGACTTGAATGGTTCCACAAATGAACACAAGTGCATCCAGGAATGTCTCCTAAGGGCAATTCCAGAACTCACTGATCTGCTTGCTCGGTCAGCTGCATAGGAGATAAGCCGCATGAAGTATTGACTACTGAGTTTAGGGTGAAGAGCTGGAAAGTTACCTTATCTGAGACTCCCGCAGCTACATTACCCTGGAGAGCATCTCCAAGCTCCTTTAGGAGAGATCTCTGTAATCTTGTAAAGTGAGTTAGGTAATTTAGGGACCGCAGTGTAAAGGTCGTTGACGAGAACATGTGCTTCCCGTATCTGTCCAACGTACGTGACTTTATTCGGTGGATGGACAGATGTGGATGTCTCAGATAACTCCTTTTTGGTGGCCGCCGCCAACACCATAGCATCTACAGGCACTCCTTTAGTCAAGAACATTTTGTCCTCTGGTGCAGTAATAAATTTATTAGGCCTCCTAGGGACAGGTTCCACTGCATCTGGAGACTCCCATGCCTTTCAACAAACCAATTCCATGAGTTCGTCGAAAGTTGGAGAAACCCAAGAGGTGGAAGGCTGAGAACCAAAAGCCTTCATGTACACAACACTTCTCTTCAGAAGGGTTAGTAGCCTTCCAGCTGCCTCTCTTCTTAAGGATTTCCAAGATGTCTGCAAATGAGACATCTTCACAAGGCGGCCCTCTGATTCATCGAGGTCCATGTCTGATGTCAATGACTCTACAGGGAAGTCCAGGTGTTTCCTCTTACATAACCTCTTCCAGGGTGCCTCCTCAGATGGGGCTTCTGGGAAGCTTCCCGAAGAGAAGGGTTCAGCCTGTGGGGCCTCATGAGGCTCTGGATCTCTACGCTGTGGGCCAGATTGTGCAGGAGGAACTGAAGCCCTAGAGGATGGAATGGGAGGGTCTAATACACTGGATGCCCGTGGGGACAAAGCACTTCTCATAACTGCAAAGAGCCCCTCTCCATGACCCAAGAAGAACTCCGGCTCCGAGGAAGCAGAAGCCACACTTGGGAGCCACGAGAGAAGGCTCAGAGGTCGAGGTAAGAGCCAAACTTATCCGAGCCGAAGCTCTGAGAAGTAAAGTCGGAACCAATAAAAACGGAGTCCGGCTACCCCCCCCCCCCCAGAGCCGATTGGATAGTGCGGCCCCTAGACACCGCAGTTGGTGCCGAGGTAGTCCAAGAGGTAGGAGCCCAAGAAACCGAAGCTGGTCTCAGTGCCATGGGATCCACAACTACCAGCTCCACACATTCCGGCTCCGAAGCCACAGTAAGGGTCGAAGGAGGAATCGAAGTAAGGAGAACTGGTATGGTCGGGTCCGAAGCCTGAAAGGTTGGTTCCAACAACATTTTTGATAGAACCAGTGTCCTCAAAGGCTTCTGCACAAAGAGATCCATATCCAAATCTGACAGACTTCTGGAAGAATGAGAGGATGGTGCCGGTGATGCCACAGACTGTTGAACTGGGGATTGGTGAGTAGGAGACACTGGATCTAAAACAGGTGATCGGCTCATAGCTCTAACTACATCGGCCCAGACACAGATGGAGCAGAGGCAGAAGTCGGAGTAGAGGTTGTCAGTTCCAAAACGTTTTGAATCTTATTTGATGGCACTGAACAATTTGATGAGGCAGGAGATGTCATTGTCAGACTTAGATGAAGGTGAAGAGGTTCTTGGAAGGCGTTTGACCCTTATCCAAATCCTCAGCAAAGGAAGACTTTAGCAAACCCTTCAGAATCAACTTGTTCTTTCGCTCTTGTAACAGCCTCGAGCTGAAAAAATAAATGGAACAACTTTCCTGCAAATGCAAGGCTCCTTAACAGTATGCACATTGAATATGACCATCAGTAATTGACATCTTTTGTGAGCATTTTGGACATCTTTTAAATCCTGAAACCTTGGTCTCCTTAGTATCTTTTGTTTGTTTACTAGCCATTACCAACAAAAAATACAATAAACAGAAGATATAAGCCTTCTTATTTAAACAGGCTGTCAGCTCTTTGAGAAAAAAGGAAGCACAATTCACAGTACTACACCTGAAAAGCAATGCGTAAATGACAACAACCCTCTAAATAAAACGGGTTGACAACCAAATCTACCTAACTATATCTACATATGTATACACCATAATACATAGAAGAAAAGAACACAAGTTATAGAACCCTACTTATAATGGGCAAATCTTATGAATACTGGCGCACACAGTAAAGCCTTAAAACAAGGCTACTGAAGAAAAATTTATAAGGTAAAACAGACGCACACGCCAAAGCCTTAAAACATGGCTACAAGTTAAAGATTAATATGCAGGTTTAAGATTAATAACCAGAAAAAAACAGGTATCTAACAATTCACTATATATAGGTGGCAAATGTCTTCTAATCTTAAGTATGAACGAAGAAAAAACCCAACAATAAGGAATAGGATTTGAAAAAGGCCTGTAACAAGGCCAACTAGTCAAAAAGTTATATGAAAGAGAAAAAGAGAAAAACAGAAGCAACAAATGCGTTAAATCACATGATAGAGAATAACACTCTCTAAACTGTAAATATACAGCAAACTTCAAGACTAATATCAGAAAAAAACAGTAAAACTTAGCCAGAGCTAGCTTGCGACAATCCGATTCATTTCAGCGGCAAACGAGATCTGGGGAATGCCCTACAGCATCATGGGATAGGGATGGAGCCAAGAGCTAGCTGGAGACCTCGAGCTTTAGAAAGTGGTGCCGAGTCGGAACCGAGGATCGGTTCTGAACCCATCAGTCAAGAATGGAGGCGAGATAGGACATCATCATTTTGGGACAAGAATGTGATATAAAAGAACTTGACCAAGAGGGAGTGTATAAATACTTGGGAATTGATGAAGGATCAGCAATAAAACATCAGCAAATGCAAATAAAACTTGGTAAGAATATTTTAGAAGATTCAAATTTATTCTGAAAACAGCACTGACCATCTAGGAACAAAATTCAAGCGATAAACCAACTTGCTCTTCTTGCCCTAACTTACAGTTTTGGAGTGACTGACTGGCCCCAAAAGGTGTTGGGCAGATTAGATAGGAAAACAAGGAGGATACTTCATGCTCATCAAATAATTTATAAAAAGCAGTACATACCAAGATTATATATTCCCCGTTCCGAAGGATGTATGAGCCTCCTTGAAACTGATCCCATGTATAGATCGGCAATTGTGGGACTACACACATCTGCTGACCTCAAGACCCAAACGTAGCAAGAGTTTTGAAACATGAGAATAAATCTAAGATGATTTCCCCGCTTAATCTAAGCAGACACATATCAGCATCAAGCAGGAATGGAAATCAAACTAGATAAAAATCAGGAAGCAACTGAATGTGCAAAAAAACAAACAATATAAGGTGAAGGATCAGATGAGAAGGCAAGAAATGTGGAAAATGCATAAATATAGTTGCAAGTATAGAAAACTTCTGGAAGAACCTCCTGTTTATCAGGAGCAAATGCAGGAATGGTTAAGGAGAGGCAAATTTAAAACAAAAGATGAAAGGTTAGTATTGGTGGCCCAAGATAGTGGGCTATGTACAGGTTGGTTTACAAAGTCCAGTGAATATGTGGGAGAAACAGACAAATGTCATACTCTCAAATTATAATACCTTTTCTGGATGTCTCATACCTGGGAGCAATCCCATTTGAAATGTTCCAACATACACAGGACTGTTCCTCCAAAGAAGAAACAAGACAGACAGAACATTCTTCCTCTGACCGACAGTCTAAAGAAGGTAATGGAAAGGAGTAGGATAGAGAGTCAGCATAAGAATCAGAATCCTCATCTGAGGACTCAGTGTCCTGTGTCCTTTTGGGGTTAGAGGACCATGAGGGTGCAAAAACTAAAATCCCCCGAGAAGGCTTTAAAGCCATTAAAGCACTGAAAAAGCCTTGAGTGAAGTCCTGCCACTCCTTTTGTATATCTCTGGCAGTTGACACCACATTTAGTTTTCTGTCTTCTCTTCAATGGGACTTCCTCCTTCCCAAAAAAATAGTAGTTTGGACCCCTGCCTGGATTTGATCAAGGTACCTGGCACCTCTTTCCTAACAGGGGATCTGAGGAATCCCCTTTGGTCCCTTGGAGATAATCAGCCCTGGTTCCTCTTCAATGTCCACTGAGGACATGTGCAAAGCCTCCGAGGATGTGCAGGAAGTAGGTTCCATGCCAGCCTTTGAAAAGGTCACTGCAGAAGAAACCAATGGCAATACTAGACTGTCTCCCAGGTTCATACACTCCTCAAGAGAGACAAACGGTGGAAGCTTGATATCAGCAGGCTCAGGTCTAGATTTCTTGGCTGCCTTCTTGAAAGGTTGCTGTACCTCAGAATGACTAGATTCTGCCATGATACCTTGGGCCAACAGGCTGAGACACTGTTTCTCATGATAAAGTCAAAGAGAAGAATGATGGTTATGTAAACTCTTGGACGCAAAAGCCTGACAGATGGAACACTGTGTGCAGTCGTGTGATGCTTTTAAGCAAAACAGGCACCTGTCGTGGCAGTCCTTATGGCGAATCTGCCTACCACATTGACATTTCCCTTTCTTGGATGACATGTAACCCAGTGGAAAACAGAATAAGAAAGAAAAGGAACTCCAACAGGGCTATTAACTTGAAGATGTAGGCTTGGTACAAACAGCAAAGAAGGACGTTCAGACCGACGTAAGATAATAGTGTTTAGACTGGCAGCAACAAAATTCTGGGTTGGGAGCATTCATAAATCATCTTTATGCCATACACTTGTACAGGGAAAATATGTCTGACATATGACACTCCTAGGTAATAAAGGCTTTGGTATACTGGCTGGACATTGGGCTATCCTTGGCAGGAGATCCCATAAGTGATAAATACTGCAGCAGTGAAATGGAAGGACATCACTCACTTCCTGTGACAACTTCTCTCTCAGGATATCCTCAGTCAGCTGTCACAAGAAGAGAGAGGGGAAGAGCGAGTCTGAGCTTTTGAAAGCTAGCAAGTACTAAGCTACCTTGGAAGATAACTGCATCTGAGGCAGTTGGAATGATTAACATCTACTTTTCCCCTTGTTAAAATCTTCATCTTGTCTCTTCGGTTTAAAACATAGGTGGTCTTGAAACATCAACACTCTAGCTTTTTTTATATATTCCAAATAAAATGGTGGTTTCTCTGTGCTTTACCTGTCTCACTTAAACATGATTTAGTATTGCACCTTTGCTGAAGGCTATTTATACAGTTCTGAAAAATATAGCAGAGACTTTTATGAAAAGTCAAAAATGGTCATCATTTAGATGATATCATATTAAAGGAATACTATCTCCTTTAATGAAGACAATTCTAAAGCTAATGTTATTTTTCTCCATGTACCCATCTTGATATAATTTAGCATTCAAAAACCCTTCAGTACCTATCAATTTTATTTTTATCTCACAATGACGTGGCTGGCTGTGCAGACCTCCATTGCTAAGCAATTTCTTGAATAGCTTAACATGTAGATACTTTGCTGGAGGGTGTTCCGGGGGGGGGGGGGGGAATCACACATGTCTAGTAGGAATGTTCATCATTTGCAAGCAGCATATAGTACAGTTTTGTACCTTCCATAAATGTAGATGTTTGAGTGCTAATACAGCTGCAGTCATAACAGATGGGTTATCCTGCTGTCAGGCGGGTCCTCGGTTGGCCGAATTCCAAAGTCTAGGTCCGGCGTCGGATGTCGTCGCTTCTTCCCTGACGTCAGTGCGGCAGGGGTATAAAAGAACCAGCCGACGCCATTGTCTTCAGTTTTTCTTGCCCCAGATGTTAGGTGCCCCCAGAAGGAAGGCAAAACATAAATTTATGTAATAATGCAATGCAATATAATCAAAAAACAGTAGTTGCAAGCAAATACACCATAAAAGAATACCCCAATCAGGTTGTATGAGGAGGTGTTTGTCATAAGGCCTGTCCCAAGAGGGGATGGAGGGAGGGAAACCTGGACTGCAGCTGTATTAGCACTCGAACATCTACATTTATGGTAGGTACAAAACTGTACTATGTTCATCGTGCATACAGCTGCAGTCATAACAGATGGGTAGAATCCCAAAGCTAAAAAAGGGGTGGTAGGCACTAAGTGGAACTAGGAGGAGCAAGGATGCCCTGCAAGACTGCAGTGGCAAAGCTCGCTCTAGATTTGGAGTATAATGGTAGGTGATAGTGCTTGGAGAAAGTATGTATGGAACTCCAAGTGGCTGCTTCCAAAATATCTTTGGTAGGAACCCCCCTGAGGAAAGCTGCAGAGGTAGCTGTGGCCCTTGTGGAGTGAGATCTGATGCCTGTAGGTACAGTTTTACCATGAAACGAACAAAAGCGTATGCAGTGGGCTATCCATTTTGAGATTGCCTGTTTGGAAATAGCCTTCCCTTGTGCACCTGTAGCATAGGACACAGAGTTGCTCTGATTTTCTGAATGGCTTTGTTCTGTCCAAATAATAACAAAGCTGTCTGTGAATGTCCAAGGAATGTAGTAGTCTCTCCCCTTTGTTTTGTGGATTGGGGTAAAAGATAGGTAAGTGGATAGCCTGATTCAAGGCTACCCTGGATACTACCTTTGGCATAAAGGAAGGGTTGGTTCGTAAGGAAACTCTGTCCTGATGGAAAATGATGAAAGGCTACACAGCCATGAGGGCTTGTAGTTCCGAAACCCTGCGTGCTGAGGTGATAGCCAGAAGGAAGGCTGTTTTCCATGACAAATATTGCAGTTCTGTTGAAGCAGCTGGCTCAAATGGAGGCAGGGTCAGCTTTTCTAGAATGAAATTGAGGTCCCAAGCAGGTACTGGTTGCTTCCTTGGGGCTTTTATATTCTTAGCTCCTCTGAGGAACTGTCTTAAGAGAGGGTGAGAGAATAAAGGAGGATCAGTGTTGTATTGAACAGAAATGGCTGAGGCATGGATTTTGATGGAGGAGAATGAAAGTCCACTGCTTAGCATCTCAGCTAGGTACTGTAATATTTGAGGTAAATTCAGTATTCCAGGATTCTGACCCTTTTTCTGATTCCAGGCACAAAACCGTTTCCATTTTGCGAAGTAAGCTTTTCTAGTAGAAGGCCTTCTGGCCTCCAAAATGACATCCTGCACCTCCTTGGAGAGTAGGGTCTGTTGTGAATTTAAGGTATTCTCTATGCGGCTAGATTGAGTGTTTTCATTGTGCTGAGTCAACAGAAGAGACATTAGAGGCAGGATCCATGGTGGGGAATGTGTCAGGCTCCTCAGGAGTGGGTACCAGTGTTGTCTTGGCCTGTCTGGAGCAATGAGAATCATCTTTGGTCTGTCTGCCCTGGCTTTTAATAGAACTTTGGGCAGCAGAGGAAGAGGTGGAAAGGCATAAACTGTCATTGTTGTCCAACTGAAAGAGAGTGCGTCCACTTTCCAGGCCTGTGGATGATAGGTCCTTGAGCAGAATTTTGTCAATTGGTAATTTCTGTGGGTAGCAAAGAGATCTATGTCTGGCCTTCCCCATGCTTGAATTATCTTTGTAAAAACCTGAGGATGCAACTTCCATTCGTGTGGATCTGTCATATTTCTGCTTAGGTTGTCTGCCAGCGTGTTTTCCTTGCCGGGCAGGAATTATGCTTGAAGTTGGATTTGTAATTCCAGAGCCATGTTCCAAAGAGACATGGCTAGCCTGCACAGGGGATATGAATGGGTTTCTCCCTGTTTATGTACCACATCACTGTGGTGTTGTCTGTCCTTATCAATAGCTGGCCTGGATGCAGTAGGTCTTTGAAAACCATAATAGCATTTTTTACTGCTAGCATTTCCTTTTGATTGATGTGTAGGTGCTTTTCTTTTTAGTACCATTTGCCCTGAATGCACTGATCTGTCATGTGCGCCCCCCAGGCGTAGTCCGAGGCGTCTGTTGTGATGATTTGATTTGCTTGAGGCAAGCAGAATGGGAGACCTATGTTTCTTTGACATGCTTGAGCCCACCACAGAAATTCCTTTTGGAGGCATGGAATCAGTGGTATAATTGTTTCCAAACTGTGGCTGTGTTGAGACCATAAGTTTTTTAGGTACCATTGAAGTTTCCTCATATGCAGCTTTACACATGGGATTAGCAGGATGCAAGATGCCACGAATCCCAGAGCCTGCAGGATTTTCCTTGCAGTCAGCCTGGAGAAGTTTGCCAGTTTTCTGAAGTATTGAGTTAGTTGCCCTTGTTTCTATGGCGTGAGGGTAGGCCATCTGGGTGTTTGTATTCAAGCTGGCACCCAGGAAAATTGTTTGAGAGGGTATTAGTCTTGATTTCTTTTTGTTGACTGTGTATCCCAGAGAGTTCAACAACTTTATTACAAACGCCAGGTGTTTCAGAAGTATGTGTTTGCTGTCCACTTGGATCAGGCAGTCGTCCAGATATGGGTATATTTGTATCCCTTGAAGTCTGCAGAAGACAATTACTGATGCCAGGCATTTCGTGAACACTCTGGGTGCAGTAGATAAGCCAAAGGACAATGCAGAGAATTGATAATGGGTTGAACCTGCAAGAAATCTGAGGTATCTTCTGCAATCTTGTCTGATAGGGACATGCAGGTATGCCTCCTTGAAGTCCAATGTTACCAGCCAAGACTCCTTGCCCAGCATGGGAAGAAGCTGCTGTAATGTGAGCATCTTGAATTTTGGTACGAGTAAATATGTGTTTAGGATGGATAGGTCCAAAATAGGTCTCCAATCTTTGTCCTTCCTTGGTACCAGGAATAGTCTGGAATAAAAACCTTGACCCTGTTCTTGTGCAGGAACCTCTTAAATAGCTTTCATGTCCATGAGAGCTGAAATTTGTTTTTGTGCCTCTGCCCTTTGATTTTGTGGCAGGTTTGGCATGCCTCTCATTTTTGGAATTGTGTGAAAGTGGAATCTGTAGCCTCTGTCTATAATGTCCAGGATCCATTTGTCTTTTGTGACAATATGCCAATTTTTCGAAAATAATGCCAGTTTTCCGCCTAAAGGTGCTGCCATTAGAGCTTTGCTTGGCATGCAAACGGAAAAGTCATAGGTTCTGCTTTCTGAATGGCTGTGATCTATCCTCTCCACCTCTTGGTGTAGGTGCTTGCCATTGTCTGCCTCTAAATGATCCTTGAGATTGCCCTCTACCCCTGAGGTCTGTCCGTGGCTGGAAAGGACCAATTTTTTGAAGGCCAATTTCTACTGAAATGTGGAGGTTGTACCTGTAGGAAATCTTTCACTGTTTGCATTGATTTTGCCTTTTCCTCCATTTTCTTTAATACCTCCTCAGCTTTAACACCAAACAATGCATCTTTTTGAAGAGGTGCATCTAGTAATTTAGCTTTGACATGATCTGGTAAGGTTTGCTCTTTGAGCCCAGCATGTCTACGTATGACTGATCCTGTAACAGCAGCTCTACATGAGGCCTCTAAAGCAACAAAACCACATTGCAAGGTATGTTTACCCACTTGTTCTGCACTATGCAACAAATCCTGCAACTCCTTCAAGTCTGGTTGTTCAGGTTGTGACATTTTGCTTTTCATCTGAGATAACAAAAACTGTTGATACTTTAACATATGGAACTGACAGTTTAATGCCCTCATGGTTAAAGTGGCCGAGGTGTATACCTTTTCCCCCCACCTTTCTAAAGCTCTGGAATCTCTCTCTGAAGGTAATGGATTTTTGGCAGTGGAGGCCTGAATTCCCTTGGGACCCTGTGAAATAGTTTCTGGGTCAGCCGCATGGCTTTTGTATAGGAATTGGTGTGAATCAGGAACCCGGTAATACCTGTCAGGCTTGACTGGAGCTGGAGATAAAGAATCTGGGTTAAGGCTGGCCTCTGAATACACATCATCTAGTATGTCTAAGACAGGAGGGATAGCCAGAGGCATGTGCTGAGGGAGCAAGAGGAAATCCCTGAGCCTTTTCTTGGAGTCTGAGTAATCTTGGCCTTCCCAGTGGAAGTGTTCCCTCAAGGTATGCAAGGTTTCCCCAAAAGAATAGTCCTCAGAGGGGGGGGGAGACAGAGGGAATGGACTCCTCTGCATCAGAATCTTCAAAAGGGGAGTATGAATGTTCCTGGTCTTCAGAATGTTCTGAAGTAATGGAGGCCTGGTCCGAGGAAGGGTATTCTTCCTCCACTCTGGGCCTTTTGTCCGAGGGGGGTTGAGAACCCCTGATAAGAGTAATCAAATCCTCAGCCATTTTGAGCATCTGTTTTTTAGGCATGAGGGCCTTGAGAGGGGCCCTGTGGAGCTTGTCTTTTAGTATGCATGGCTGCTTTAGATTTAGTGAAAGCCTTAATGGATAAAGAAGAAGAAGGCCTGAAGACACCTTGAGAGGTGGCAGGCCTGTCTAAACTCTGAGTTTCCCCGCCAAGAGTGGTGTCGGTATCTGTAATTGGGGTGTGGGCCGAGGAACCTGCGACCTCGGGCACAGAAGACACCGCTAAGGAAGTGTCATCAGTAGTCAGGGGCTGCGTAGGCGCCTTGCTGAGAACCGTAGCACCTGTAGTCAGCTTTAGCGTGGTGTCTGTAGAAGTCGCGGACCTCGTATGTCGGTCCTTATCTTTGCGTCTTTTACTCAAAACTGGAGTCGGAGTATCCGATGACATAATGTAATTAAATGTTTTGCCAAAATAGTGTTGGGCGAACTCCGCCCAACACTTAATAGTGCGTTAGTTGAATGTAGCACAAAAATGACAGGCCAAGACGTCGTGGTCTGGGCCTAAGCAAGGAATGCAGAGGGAATGGAAATCCTTATGCGGTATTAGCTTCCCACATGAAATGTAATTATTAACTTTGTCTGACATAGGTCTGAGGCAAGAGAAGTTTCCCCAACGGGGTACTTAGCTTTCAAGAAGACTTCGGTTGAAATATATTTGTAATCTCAGGAGCTGGCCGACCGGCACTTGCGAACTGCTTCTGCTTCGGGCACCGCGCGGCAAGAAAGACTGAAGAAAATGGCGTTGGCTGGTTCTTTTATACCCCTGCCGCACTGATGTCAGGGAAGAAGCGATGACATCCGACGCCGGACCTAGACTTTGGAATTCGGCCGACCGAGGACCCGCCTGACTGCAGGATAACCCATCTGTTATGACTGCAGCTGTATGCACGATGAACATCCACAAAACAGTCACCCTCAAGATCAAACCACACCAACCATGGGTAAATCCTGATCTAACCACACCAAGCCATGGATTACTGCTCAAGTTACAAGTAACTAAGTAAAAATATGAAGTCTGTGACATTGAAGGGAACACAAGCAGACACGTTCCTAGTAACAATCACTTCAGTATAAATCACAATAATGCAAACCAAGGCACTACTTCTTAAGGCTACAAATCAGTTACTTGAGCTTATAAAGTTTTTTTTCCAGATCTGGAAGGAAAGTTGAAATGGGACAAGAAAAGATGGTGTGGGTACAGGATGGAACACGGACTCTAACACAGATGTGTCCAACCCGGGGCCCTCAGAGCTTTTCCATGCGGCCCGTGACCCTTAAGTCCAAATTCAACATTTTTTCTGTTTTTCCATGCCAGCAACCTTTAACCTCAATGTCGGTGTGTACATGCACGCAATGCACCCTTCCCATTTAGTTTTTTTCACGCAGAATAGAACCTGTGTGTTCACGTCGAACAGCTGGGCTGTAGAAGGAGGATTTGTTGTTTGCGGTGAAGACAGATTTGTTGTTGGCTTTAAAACGGACAGCAACTCTGACCTAATTGTATTTTAACAGGCAAGTATAACTATCAAAAGACAGGCATTATTTATTCAATTCTATGTGAGGGAGGCAGAATGTAGGGTCTTGAATCAGTCAGGCTAGTGTTAAATTTATTGAGCTCGTATGCTGGAGTTTCTGGATATACTGTTTTGTGATTTTGTCTTGTGGAACTCAAAAGTGGTAGGAAGTAAAAAAGAATTTGAAGGAGGGGTGGCTATTATGTGAAAATAAGAAGTTATGTACCTACCATAACGTTCCATGTTAGTTGTCTTCTCTCGCCTTCTTTCTTGCTTGATGGGTTCGGAGCCGATCCTCGGCTCCGACTCAGCACTTGCTAAGCTCGAGAGTCACTTTTACCAGCTCGAGGCAGCCCCATATCCCATGATGCAAGGCGGTAAGTACCCAGATCTCGTTTGATGACAAAGGGCAATAGCACCAAGCATAAATACTTCCCAAAGGAAGAAAGAAAGCCTACAGGATGAAAGAAGGACCAGTTCTGAATGGTCTTCAGCACAACAATCTCTTGTAGAAAGGTCTGTCCAGGCCTGGGGGAAAGGAGGGAGGGTCGCAAGAAAGAAGGCGAGAGAAGACAACTAACATGGAACGTTATGGTAGGTACATAACTTCTTAATGTTAAGTTGTCAATCTCGCCTTCATTCTTGCTTGATGGGACCGCGTCCCTAGCACCTCTATCCTCGGTGGCTCAACGGAACAGACTCTTGAGGACTGTAGAGCCAAAACTGGCTCTGTCCCTGGAGGCCAAGTCCAATTTGTAATGGGAAACAAAAGTATGAGGAGTGGCCCAAGTGGCGCTGCACAAATAGTGTCTAAAGGAAGTCTAGCTTGAAAGGCTGTAGAAGTAGCTAAGCTCCTAGTTGAATGTGCTTTAGGTTTTGAGCACAGCTGTTTTCCCCTGAGCAGATAAATTTCAGAGATGACAGAAGAAAGCCATCTAGATAAAGTCACTTTAGAGACAGGAAGGCCTTTCCTGTTATCCGCATAGGAAACAAAGAGTTGATCGGATTTCCTAAATTGTTTAGTTCTGTCCAAATAATATCTGAGTTGGCGGTGGACATCAAGATAATGTAATTTTTGTTCCGATCTGTTTGAATAGTTTGGAAAAAATGCAGGGAGATCAATGGATTGATTCAAATTAGCCTTTGAGGCGACCTTAAGCAAAAAGGTCAGATTAGTTCTCAATGATACTCTGTCCTTGTGAAAGACCAAATAGGGGGGTCGAACCGAAAGAGCATGAAGTTCAGACACCCTCCTGGCCGATGTAATAGCTACTAGGAATAATGTTTTCCAAGAAAGAAATTTTAGGGAGCAAGAAACAGCTGGCTCGAAGGGGGGAAGAATCAAGGATGTCAGCACTAAATTTAGATCCCATTGAGGAGGAGGATTCCTGATTGGAGGCTTTAGCAGGAAAATTCCTTTCAAGAAGGCTTTACAAAGCCTATGGGACATGATATTGTGATCTGCGATCCCGACATGAAAGTTCGAGATAGCAGCCAGTTGAACTCTTAACTGTGGAAGAAGAGGAGCCTGCATGAAAAATCTCCGCTAAGAAGTCCAAAACTGCCTGAACTGGGGCAGTGAAGGGATCGATATTCTTGGCTTTAGCCCAATAAGAGAAACGTTTCCATTTGCTTGTATAAATCCTCCTGGTAGAGGATTTTAATGAAGCTACTAGGATGTCTCTAACAGGGTTAGAGATCATAGGAAGCCTGGCTAAGGAAGGAAGTGCAGCAACCATGCTGTGAGGTTGAGAGAGGGGATAGACCGGTGCAGCTGACCGGATTGGTGAATCAGAAGATCTGGCACTGGGTCCAGATGCCACGGCTGCACCAAAAGGTGACGATGGAGGAACGGAAACCAAATTTGTCGAGGCCAATAAGGAGCAATGAGAATCATTTTGGCTCTCAAAACGGTAGCTTTCTGGATAACCTGAGGGATTAGAGGAAAAGGAGGAAAAGCATAAAGAAGTCCCTGGGGCCAATCCTGGGTCAGAGCGTCTCTGGGGGGATGGCCTGACAGAGGGAAGAGAGAGAAGAAGTCTGGGCATTTGCTGTTTTGGGGAGTAGCAAAAGGATCGCAACATGGGCGACCCCATTCCAGAAAAATCTCCTCCACTATAGATTGCTTGAGAGACCACTCGTGAGGCATGAGAATAGCTCTGCTCAATCTGTCCGCTAAAATGTTGGTTTTCCCAGGGATGCGTTGCTACCAGAAACCGATGAGAGGAGATCGCCCATTGCCACAGTCTGAGCGCTTCTCGACACAAGGGGTAGGACTTGGTTCCGCCCTGTTTGTTGATATACCAAACTACAGACATGTTGTCTGTGTGGACTGCAATTGTCCCTACAGGAAGAGAGTCGTTGAGGGCTTGCAACGTTAAAAGCACTGCTCTCATCTCTAGGACATTTATGTGCAGGTGGTACTCGAACGGTTGCCACGTCCCATGAACCATCCTGTCCTGATAATGCCCCCCCCACCCGATCAGGGAGGCATCTGTGGTGACAGTGGCTACCGGGGATGGGGGTACAAAGTGTCTGCCTTGGTGAATCTGGGGAGAAGTGATCCACCAAGCAAGATGATTTTTGCAAATCTGTGTCACCAGAATGTGGTGACGCATTGGAAGTTGTTGGTAAGACCACTGAGTGAACAACATCATCCACTGAAGAAGGCACATGTAGAAGCGAGCCAGGGGAAGAAGAGTAATGGCCGCAGCCATGAGACCCAATACTTTTAGAACCATTCTGGCCTGTACCTTCTTGTTGGCTAGAATGATCCTGACATGATTTTGAATGTCTGAAACTCTTTGGTCTGTAAGGGTAGCTGACATCCGAACAGTGTTTAAGTTTGCGCCTATGAAAGTAATAGACTGGCAGGGCAATAAGGATGACTTTTCGAAGTTGATCGAGATGCCCAAATGAGAACAAAGATTTATTGTGTAATCCCTGGCTTGAACAAGCTGATGCCTGGTGGTGGCTGACAGGAGCCAGTCGTCGAGATACGGAAACACCTGGAATCCTTGACGTCTCAGGTGAGCCGTGACCACTGCCATGCATTTGGTGAACACCCTGGGGGCTGTGGTGAGACCAAAGGGCAGGGCTCTGAACTGGAAATGACTGGACCCCAGCGGAAAGCGGAGAAATCTCCTGGAGCGTCTGTGAATTTTTATGTGATAGTACGCATCCTGAAGATCTATTGAGCACATCCAGTTGTCCTTCTGCAAGAAGGGTAGAATCGACTGAAGAGTGACCATTCGGAATCTTGTCTTCCTCACAGACTTGTTGAGTCTGCTGAGATCCAATATTGGTCTCCAGTCTCCCGTCTTTTGGGGACCAAAAGAACCTTGAGTAGATTCCGGCTCTGAATGGTCTGTTGTAACTGGCTGAATGGCTCTTTTTTGCAGTAGTTTTGAGACTTCCAACTCTGCAATTTCCCTTAGACCAGGTGGTACGTCTGGGAGGGAATTTGAGGAATAGAAAGGACTTTCCTCGAAAGGAATTATGTAACCCTCGGATATGATCGACTGTACCCATCTGTCTTGAGTGAGAGAACGCCAGGCTTCTGGGTACAGTGATAGTCTTCCCCCGACTGCCTCCAAGGAGGGACAGCCGGGCAACATCTCAGGGATGCTGAAAGGGCTTGTCAGAGAGAGACTCTCTGTTTCCCTGGTTTTGTGGACCCCCTCTGTCTCTAGAGCGGCGTCTGTTGTTGTTACCCCCTCTGCCTCTAGGGGTAAACTGACCACGTGAATCCGGCGTGACTCCTTGGGATTTATGAACCACATTTTGCCACCCTTCTGTCCTTTGGGATAAGGTCTAGAAGGTGGAAAACGGACTCCTACGGCAGAAAGAGTTTTGCCGTCCTGCTCACACCTGGTCAACGTTTCCTTCACTTGAGGGCCAAACAAAGCTGACCCATCAAAGGGAGAGTTTGTGAAGGACGCCTTAAAGGGATCTGCAAAATTACATAGTCGCATCCAGGCTTGGCGTCTAAGAGCCACACCTGTACCTCGCCCTACTGCTCCATCAGCAGCATATGATATAAGCCGCATGGAGGAGTTTGCAATGGAGTTAAGGGTTCCTAGCTGCAAAGCAATTTTTTCCCGAGCCCCCGCAGCTGTAGGATCCTGCACAACTTCACCTAGCTCCTTAAGGATATCCCTTTGGAGTCTGGTGAAGTGACAAAGATAGTTCAGCGAACGCATAGCAAAGGTCGCTGAAGAAAACATCCGCTTACCATATCTATCCATGGTCCTAGAGTCCTTATTAGGAGGATGGACAGGTACGGAAGGATCTGCAAGTTCCTTCTTGGTGGCAGCCGCCACCACCATGGCATCAGCGGGGACACCTTTTGTAAGGAATTGCTTGTCCGACGGGGCAGTAATAAATTTAGAAGGCCTCCTAGGGACAGGCTCTACAGAGTCAGGAGCAGTCCACGCCTTCGAGCAATAACCTGCATAAGGGGTCGAAGGCGGAGACACCCAGGAGGTGGAGGGCCGAGATCCAAACGCCTCCAGGTATACTGACTCATCCTCAGAGGGATTGTTGGTGGGCCAGTTTCCCCTCTGTCTAAGGAGTTCTAGGATGTCTGAGAAGGAGACATCCTCAGAGGGGGATCTTGGGGATCCCTCTGACTCATCTAAGTCAGTATCCGAAGTGATAGACTCGGGGGAGTCTACGTGTTTCCTCTTACAAGTCCTCTTCCATGGAGGATCACCCGACAAATCAGGAGAATCCTCAGAAGAGGGGGATAATTCCCAGTGGGGAAACCTGAGGCGGAGGATCTCTGGGTCCGGGAGCAAGAGAAGTGGCAGAGATGTCAACAGGCACTATAGAGGGAGGAGCTAAGGGAACAGACTGCTGGCTGAGTCCAGAGGCCAGCACACTCTTCATCACCTCGAAGGCTCCCCTCCCAGGGAGGTCCGAGAGAACCCGCTCCGAAGAGCTAGGAACTCCAGGACCCACCAAAAAGGAAGGCTCCGAGGCAGATGTCGGTGCCGAGCTCAACAAGGCCGAGGCTCCAAGGGGAACAGCGGGGTCGGACAAGGGTCCGATGCCACTCACCCCCTCGGAGGAGACCAGGGAAGCCCGGCCACCGAATCCCTCTAAGGAAGGTCTCGAAGAGGAGATAAGAGTAGAGGCTGAAGGAGCAGAAGGGAGTATCTGTCCCTCAGCCGTAGCAGAAACTATTCCCGAAGACTCCAACTCAAACTCTGGGGTAGAGTCGAAGGAGGAACTGCAATGGGGTGTGGACTAATAGTCGTCTGCTGAGACGGACTATGTAGCATTTGGGCCAGTGCCAGTGACTTTAGTAGTCTACTGACCACTCTCTCCAAATCATGGTCAGAAAGCCTGGATGACCTTGAAGATCGGCTCCGATGGCTCCGCTCCGAGAGGAGAGGCGAAGCCGGAGCCGAAAGTATCGGCTCCAAGGAAGGGGATCTAGACCTCTTCCTCGAAGGAACCATCGGAGCCGATGAAACTACTGAAACTGTCGGAGCCGACAACTTATCGGCACCGACAGGTAGCTTCGATGTATCGGCTCCAGCCAGAGCCGATACGGCCATAAATGTAAGGGTGTCGGAGCCGACACCGATGCCTGGGCCACATGGTGGTCGGAACCGATCGGAGCCGACACCGAAGTGGTCGAACCAGAGTCAGCACCGATCGCCATCGGTGCCGAAGGTTTAGGTAACCCAGAATCGGCTCCAGCCGGAGCCGATCTCGACTCTGAATGAGTCGGAGCCGAGGCCACAGGCTTGGACACAGAAGCCTTGGCCTTGGAAGACTTCGAAGTCTTAGATGGGGCCGACTTAGCCGGGGAGCCCTCCAGCTTAAGAAGGCCCCTCAAAATCAATTTATTTCTTCTTTCCTGCAGGACTCTCTGGCTAAAAGAATGACATATAGCACAGGAGTCCTGCAGGTGAAGAGGCCCCAGACAGGACAGGCAAGAAGTGTGACCGTCTGTCAGAGACATCTTCTGACAGCACGAGTCACACTTCTTAAAGCCTGAGACCCTTTCTTTAGACATGGTGTAAACACACACACACACACACACACCAGTCCAAGAAATTAAATTAAATATACCAAAAGGTATCACTAACAGACACACACACACACCCTAACAGGGGGGGATGGGATGGGTTTTAGTCTGACTAAAAGTTTTGAGGAGACAGGGAAATTTTCTGTCAGAAAGGAATTAAAACTAAGTTAAAACTAATAATTTAAGGTTTTTTAGTAAAAAGGGGCTAAAATAGTAAAGTAATAATTCACTTACCAGGAGCTGGTAAAAGGAGGACCTCATCAGCGAAGCGGCAAACGAGATCTGGGTACTTACCGCCTTGCATCATGGGATATGGGGCTGCCTCGAGCTGGTAAAAGTGACTCTCGAGCTTAGCAAGTGCCGAGTCAGAGCCGAGGATCGGCTCCGAACCCATCAAGCAAGAATGAAGGCGAGATTGACAACTTAACATCTGGTAATAGTTTTATGAAGAGAGGATTTAATTTTAGGCAATGCCTCCTTGCTTTATTTTATTCATTTTTTTTTCTATTCTTTGATTACCCACTGAATCCAGTTAAATGGTCACAGGAGAGCCAGACCTATCCCAATAATCACTGGATATAAACAGTGGCCGCACTTTTTCAATCCCAACCAATCATAGTAGTAAGAGAGATAAAAGAAGTTCAACAACTAGAAGAGAATCATGATTTGCAGTAGTAACAGTTTGTCAGCATCAGTGGTGCTGCGGTAGCATTGTCGCCTCACAGTAAGACGTTGTCCTATTCGATTCTCAGCTAGAGCGTCTTCTGTGTGGGGACATGCGTGAATGGGTGTACCTTCGTTGAAGGTTGTGCGTCAGGGCTGGCAACTCAGCACGTAAAAATCTACTGCCAATTATTAGTGGACCGGAGTTCTGCTGTGGCGACCCCTAACCGTGAAAAGCCAAAAGACACAACAACAACTGAATGCCAAAAATCCCAATGCCATGTCTTTTTGTCTTCTTAGCTAGCTAATTATGCTAACAAAACTTAATTATCTTGCATCAGTGGAGAGAGATGGATCTATTATACATTGCTTGTGTTAGGTCCTAAGTTATAGGACTCTGATGCAGGCTGTAACAAGGCATACACACACACACACACATATATATATATATATATATATATATGTATAAATATATATATAATATGTGTGTGTGTGTATATGTGCATGTATATATATATATATATATATATATATATATATATATAATATATATAATATATATAAATAAAAACGTGCGCGTGTATATGTGTGTATATATGTATGTATATACATAAATATTTATATGTATATGATATATATGTGTGCATGTGTGTGTATAATACACAAATACATACATACATGTGTGTAATTCTTCAGAAGCTGAATTTGATGAGCATGTTTTCATAGTGCGCTTGATGAGTGAAAGACAACTGGCTGTATACAACCTTTACTTTCTTCACATTTAAAAATAACCTTGGAAACAGAATATAGACAAGACATGGTTCAAAACAACCCTGCCTAAGGACGGAGTGTGGTGCATCACCTCACTTTGCATACAGGTCCGATTTTTACAGCATTAAGTCGGTGTACTGCTGATAGCAGTTGCAGTGTTTTCCGCTTTGCAGATGCCACTTGTATTTTGTTAGCTAACTGGTCTGATATTGCCTGATTTTTTAAAACTAATGGGTGACTTAGAAATGTAATTTGCAATACTGTATTGCATGAGTAGGCAAATGTCATAAAATTATTTTAAAATATGTTTTCAGTGGTCTCTTGAATGGAAATGTTCTTTGAGTATTTGTATCTTTTTGATGACATGTTTGGGATGATTGCATTCTTGACCTTTTAGATTTCTATTACTTTTGCTTAATGAAATTTGATTTTCTGAGTCTCTGTTGGAGCAAATGTTCTAAAGCCTTAGGTCACATCTGCCTGGCAATGTTTGATTGCGAATACAAGAGCATTTTTTTTTTCAGTTATAGCTCACTTTTATTTATGCCGGTGTTCTACCATATGCAGTTACATCATGACCTTACTAAATGTATTTTGTAAACATTTATAATGATGCTTTGTTTAATTCTATTGTGTATGGTTGTATCAATATTACTTTATGGTAACTAATTTGCTACTGCAGAACTTAACTTTGAGTTTCTCATTCTGAGTTTAAAAAGTCAATGTTTCAAGCTGTTGCACAATGAAAGGATCTATCACAGTCCGAGTAAATTTTTAACTAATTTCTATGGTAAATTATGCTGAATCATATTAATTCATCAAATGAACTTTTTATAAGTGTGTGGGGGGGGGGTATCAACTGGTTATAGTCAATGTTTTATTTTACAGGTCAGGATACAGAATTCTGTATGGTGTATGAGGAGGTTGTGAGATGGTAACCTAATATAAATCAAGGCCTCATGTTATAACCTTGCTGCTGTTTAAAAAGAAAGGGGAGACTGCAGGTTAGTAACTATGCACAGAAAAAAGTTGAAGTAGATAACTTGACACAATATTGATTTGAAAACCTGGGGAGTAAAAGGTCATATCCCTGTAAGTGCATCTGAGTTTCTGATAGGTCTGAGTTAGTCCACTAATCATATGCCTGTCACATTTGACATGTCAGTCCAAGTCCTTTGATGAAGCAAATTCATTCAGAAATGGAGTGATCAAAATATTTGGCTGGTGCATTTCATTGTTAAGACTCTTGAAGGTGGCACTACTGCTGTTGAAATGTAGTTGACAAGAACTTAACCAGAGCTGTATGGAGGTGAAATGAGATATTCAGGTTAGAGCTGATAACAGACACAGTATTATCTTTAAGGAGGATGGTAACAGATCACAGTCAGTCTGGGGGCTGGTTTCTCCTTCCTTCTCCAAATCCCCAATAAGACCCCCCCCCCCACTGGCATATCTACAGGGTTAAGATCACAGCCGAGTGATCAAGCCAAAACCTCCAGCACCCTCTCTGTCCAACCAGTGCTTCATGTCCCTGCCCAAGTAGCTGTCACACACACAGACACACACACAGATTTGATTTATATACAAACACACAGACACTCCTGGGGAAGGCTGGCACAGGGTCGCTAGCGATGCCCCCTTCTGCCCAGACTATAAGGTAGTAACAGCTGCCACCAACCACTCATACTTATCAGCTACTAGTCCCTTCCCAAAGGGTGACCAATTTTATTGTGTAATGTTACTATTATCCAAATGGTAAGTGTGACCAACAGCAAGGCTATTGGAGTGGGCTAGACAGTGTCACCAAATACATATGCAAGTACTCTTAACAGCTTAAATATCTCTAACAAACTAGCCACAATTAAAAGGTTAAACATATTTAATAAATAATAAAAGAACAAGACAATACTCAATAACTCAACACAGTGACAACAGAGTTCAGAATCATAGGAAATATTTTAACAATACTGCAGGACAGTCTCACATAAACACAAACATCTGTCTGTCATCTGCAGAGTGAAACTGTTTGTATGGAGCACTGAAGGACAAAGAATTATAGGCCTCATCATTCCTGCAAGCTGTGCAACACCACTGATAAACCTTTCATCTTCAGAGCAGCCTCAACAAACAGCAGTGCAATGGCAACAAATGTGGCAACAGCTTCATCTGCAGAATATTTGGCACTTTATCAATGCTACAGAGTGACGAAAAGCAGAGACTTTTGCTGTGGATGACTTGACACAGTGGCTAGATGTAGTCATGCCTTGCATAACTTCAGGGACAGATTCCAAAGATATTAGGTAATGTGCATTTCAAAAGGAGTGCTCAGTTTGATAACACCTAACCACTTAAGGTGGCATGTACAAAACTGTGGGGATTATCCACAGAGTGAAATTGTTTGCAGTACTGACGGACAAAGAATTTTAGGTCTCATCATTCCTGCAAGCTGTACATCACCACTGATAAACCTTTCATCTTCAGACCAGCCTTACCAAATAGCAGTGCAACAGCAAAAAATGTCGCAGCAGCTTCATCCGCAGAGTATTCTGCACTTTATCGATGCTACACAGTGATGAAAAGCAGAGGTCCAATATCTCAGTAGTGACGACATACCTACTGTAATGGAATTGGAAACAGAATAATACATCAGCACCTTGGATAACATATGGACATTAAGGACATGACAGTAGACATGTCATGGACATCTTTAAGAAACCAGCAAAATCAAGAGGTATGATCTCATACAAATGGAAGGGTTCCATACCTGTTAATTTTGTTTTCTTTTTTTACAAATAAACTCAGATGTTAGAGTTAACTGTTAGATTAAGAATTAGATTAGAATGAGAATTTGAATTTCAGGGCAAATATTAGACATTTATTACATTTATGCACCTATAGTAAAGCCAGGAGGTCGACTTTGGTAGTCCGTGACAGCTAAACAGGTAACTATATGATATATTTTATTCGCAGCCCCCAAGACAATTTCTGTTCACTCAATGAGGCCCCGGCAAGCGAAAAAGTTGGACACCCCTGCTCTAACATCTATTTTCAGCATGATTAAATCAAAGATTAGAATGGGTGAAGTTGGTGGATGTAGTTGCCTATCTGGGGTATATGGCCGATACCTTTCCTTTTTGGAAAATGTATATAGTTGTGTACATTTGCTGCGAGTTAAAAGGGGTCTGAGGTTAAAATGCAAAGTACATTGTTGCAATAAAAACATTCAAAAAAAAGTTTAAAAACTTAATATCAATCTGTCAAACATCAATGCCAAGTTGAAAGTTGGAAACTTATTCAAAAAACTGTATTGCAGAAAATAAGAAGTTATGTACCTACCATAACGTTCCATGTTAGTTGTCTTCTCTCGCCTTCTTTCTTGCTGGATGGGTTCGGAGCCGATCCTCGGCTCCGACTCGGCACTTGCTTTAGCTTGAGAACTCCTTTTACCAGCTCGAGGCAACCCTATATCCCATGATGCAAGGCGGAACTACCTCAGATCTCGTTTGGTAGCTAACCTACCCTGCTAAAGACTATCCTAACAATTAGGAACACAAGTTCCTAATAGAAGTCCTCATATGAAGGCTCAGGAGGAAAACAACCTAATAGGAACTCTTCAAGATCTGTCCAGGCCAGGGGGAAGGAGGGAGGGCAAGAAAGAAGCAGAGAAGACAACTAACATGGAACGTTATGGTAGGTACATAACTTCTAAATGTTAAGTTGTCAATCTCGCCTTCTTTCTTGCTGGATGGGACCGCGTCCCTAGCACCTGTATCCCGGGTGGCTCAATGGAACAGACTCTTGAGAACTGTGGAACCAAAACTGGCCCTATCTCTGGAGGCCAAGTCCAACTTGTAATGAGAGACAAAGGTATGAGGCGTAGCCCAAGTAGCTGCTGCACAAATGGTATCAATGGGTAGTCTATCCTGAAAAGCTGCAGAAGTGGATAGACTCCTGGTTGAGTGTGCTTTTGGTTTAGAAGATAGCTGTTTGCCTCTGAGAGAGTACACATAGGAAATGGTGGAAGTCAACCATCTGGATAAGGTCACTTTAGAAACTGGAAGACCTATCCTGTTTTCTGCATAGGAGACAAATAATTGGTCCGATTTTCTGAATTGTTTAGTTCTATGCAAATAGTACCTGAGCTGACGATGGACATCCAAAAAATGCAGTTTCTGTTCAGCTCTGTCGGAACAGTTTGGGAAAAAGACTGGTAGATCCATAGATTGGTTAATATTGGTCTGAGACACGACTTTGGGGAGAAAGGAAGGGTTAGTTCTTAATGATACCCTGTCCTTATGAAAACCCAAATAAGGGGAACGAATGCAGAGAGCTTGAATCTCGGAAACCCTTCTTGCAGAAGTGACAGCCAGTAAAAATATAGTTTTCCAGGTCAATAACTTCAAAGAACATGAAGCAGACGGTTCGAAGGGAGGTAGTATCAAGGATGCCAACATTAAGTTTAGATCCCATTGCGGAGGAGGATGCTTTATAGGTGGTTTTAGGAGAAAAACTCCTCTCAGAAAGGCCTTGCAAAATCTATGAGACATAATGTTATTGTCATGCAAGCCAACATGATACTTGGAAATAGCAGCCAGTTGTACTTTGACTGTAGATGACGAGGATCCTGAATGAAAAACCTCCGCCAGGAAATCTAAAACAGAATGTACAGGAGCAGTAAAGGGATCAATATTTCTGGAATTTGCCCAAATAGAAAAACGTCGCCACTTGCTAGCATAAACAGTCCTAGTGGACGACTTCAAAGAAGACACTAAAATGTCTCTGAGTCAGAAATCATCGATAGCCTGGCTAGGGAAGGAAGTGGAGCAACCAAGCAGTGAGGTTGAGAGAATGAATGGCCCGGTGCTGCTGACCCGACTGGTGGATCAAGAGATCCGGAACTGGGTCCAGATGCCAGGGCTGCACCAGAAGGTGACGATGCAGAGACGGAAACCAAATTTGTTGAGGCCAATATGGGGCAATGAGGATCAACTTGGCTCTCAAAACGGTGGCTTTCTGAATGACTTGTGGAATCAAGGGAAAGGGGGGAAAAGCGTACAGAAGTCCCCGGGGCCAATCCTGGGTTAGAGAGTCTCTCAGGGGTTGGCCTGGAAGGGGAAAGAGAGTGAAAAAATCGGGGCACTTGTTGTTTTGAGGAGTAGCAAAAAGATCGCAACAAGGAGTGCCCCACTTCAGAAATATCTGATCCACTACAGATTGATTGAGAGACCACTCGTGAGGCATCAGAATGGATCTGCTCAGCCTGTCCGCCAAGAGGTTGGACCTGCCGGGGATGTGCCTTGCTATCAGAAACCGCTGAGAAGAGATCGCCCACTGCTAAAGTCTGAGAGCTTCTCGACATAACGGATAGGACCTGGTCCCGCCCTGTTTGTTGATGTACCAGACCACGGACATGTTGTCCGTTTGTACTACAATAGTCCCCGTGGGAAGAAAGTCGTTGAGGGCTTGCAACGTTAAAAGCACTGCTCTCATCTCCAGGACATTTATGTGCAGATGGTATTCTATGGGTTGCCACGTCCCGTGGACCATCCTGCCCTGATAATGCCCCCCCCACCCGATCAGAGAGGCATCCGTAGTGACTGTGGCAACTGGAGGAGGGGGAATAAAGGGTCG
The DNA here is from genome assembly GCF_019279795.1 of Protopterus annectens. Lineage (NCBI taxonomy): Eukaryota > Metazoa > Chordata > Ceratodontiformes > Protopteridae > Protopterus > Protopterus annectens. The sequence continues at coordinate 1,011,758,326 of NC_056732.1, forward strand.
GCCCTGATGAAGAAGAGGGGAAGATATCCACCAGTTCAGATGAGCTCTGCATGACTGTGTGACTAAGATTTCGTGCCTCATCGGAAGACTGTGGTACGACCACTGCGTGAATAGCATCCACTGCAGAAGACGCATGTAGAATCGAGCCAGTGGTAGAAGAATAATGGCCGCAGCCATAAGACCTAGAACCTTCAGTATAAATCTGGCTTTGATCTTGTTGCTTTGCAATAGAATCCGAACGAATTTTTGGATGTCCAGAATTCTTTGATCTGTTAGTCTGGCTAACATTTTGATGGTGTTTAATTCTGCGCCTATAAAGGTGATAGATTGGCAAGGCAGCAGAGAAGATTTTTCGAAATTTACTGAAATTCCCAAACTCCTGCAAAGATGAAGAGTGTAGTCTCTGGACTGAAGAAGCTGACACTTGGTGGTGGCGGAGAGGAGCCAGTCGTCCAAGTAGGGAAACACCTGGAATCCTTGACGTCTCAGATGAGCTGTGACCACTGCCATGCATTTGGTAAACACTCTGGGGGCTAAAGTGAGGCCAAAGGGCAGTGCTCTGAATTGGTAATGACTGGTCCCTAGCCGAAAGCGGAGAAACCTTCTGGAGCGTCTGTGAATCTTTATGTGATAGTACGCATCCTGAAGGTCTATAGAGCACATCCAGTTGTCCTTGCCCAGAAATGGCAGAATGGACTGAAGCGTGACCATCCGGAATCTTGCCTTCTTGACAAACCTGTTTAGATTGCTCAGGTCTAATATTGGTCTCCAATCTCCCGTCCTTTTGGGGACCAAAAAGAATCTCGAGTAGACGCCGGATCCTACCTGGTCTGCCGGCACCGTCTGGACGGCTTTTTTTTCTAGGAGTTTTGAAACCTCCTGTTCCTGCCAAATCCCTTTGACCGGGTGAGATGTCTGGAAGGGATTTTAGAGGTACGGGAAACCTTTCGAAGGGGATTCTGTAACCCTCGGATATGATCGACTGTACCCACATCTCTCGTGATAGGGATTGCCAGGCTACTGGGTACAGTGAAATCCTTCCCCCGACTGCCTCCAAGGGTGGACAGTCGGGCAACACCTCAGGGATGCTGAAACGGCTTCTCAGGAAGAGACTCCCTGTTGCCCTGGTTCTGAGGACCCCCCCTGCCTCTACGGCGGCGTCTATTATTGTTACCCCCTCTGCCTCTGGGGGTAAACTGACCATGTGCGTCCGGTGTAGCTCCTTGGGCTTTACGGAACCACATCTTCCCCCCCTTCTGACCCTTGGGATATGGTCTAGAAGGAGTGGAAAATTGGACTCCAACGGCAGAAAGAGTTTTACCGTCCTGCTCACACCTGGTCAAGGTATCCTTCACCTGAGGTCCGAACAAAGCCGAACCATCAAAGGGGGTATTAGTGAAGGACGCCTTAAAGGGGTCCGCAAAATTACAAAGCCGCATCCAGGCTTGGCGTCTAAGAGCAACTCCTGTGCCTGCGGCCTGCTCGCTCCATCGGCCGCATAGGATATGAGCCGCATGGAGGAGTTAGATATGGAATTCAGGATTGCAAGCTGCGAGGCAATCGTTTCTTGAGCCCCAGCAGCAGTAGGATCCTGGACTACTTCACCCAGTTCCTTGAGAATATCTCGTTGAAGCCTGGTGAAGTGACAAAGATAATTCAGCGAGCGCATAGCAAAGGTCGCTGAAGAAAACATCCGCTTTCCATACCTGTCCATGGTCCTAGAATCCTTGTTAGGAGGATGGACAGGTACTGAAGGATCCGCTAGTTCCTTCTTAGTGGCCGCCGCCACCACCATAGCATCCACAGAGACACCCTTGGAAAGGAACTGTTTGTCCGAAGGGGCCGTGATGAATTTGGATGGTCTCCTGGGGACAGGTTCCACAGAATCTGGAGCGCCCGCCTTCCGAGCCACTACCTGCATAAGTGGGTCGAAAGGCGGAGACACCCAAGAGGTGGAGGGTCGGAATCCAAAAGCCTCCAGGTATACAGACTCATCCTCGGAGGGGTCAATGGAGGGCCAATTCCCCCTCTGTTTGAGGAGCTCAAGGATGTCTGAAAAGGAGATATCCTCAGAGGGGGACCGTGGGGAACCCTCCGACTCATCTAAGTCGGTATCAGATGTAGTAGACACAGGGGAGTCTGTGTGTTTCCTCTTACACGTCCTCTTCCGAGGGGGTTCCCCTGCAGGATCAGGAGAAACCTCGGAAGAGGAGGAAATTCCCAGTGGGGAAACCTGGGGCGATGGATCCCTGGGCCTGAGAGCAAGAGGCTGGCAAGAGGCGTCTGCAGGCACTGATGAGGGAGGAGCTAGAGGGATGGACCGTTGACTAGGCTCAGAGGCCAGGACACTCCTCATCACCTCAAAGGCTCCCCTCCCCGAGAGGCCGGAATATCCTCGCTCCGAGGAAACAGGAATTCCCAGCTCCAATGAGAGGGAAGGCTCCGAGGCCGATGTCGGCGCCGAGCTTACCAAAGCCGAAGCCCCAAGAGGGAGAGCGGGGTCGGACAAGGGTCCGATGCCACTAGCCCCCTCGGAGCAGACAGTGGAAACCCGACGACCGGATCCCTCCAAGGAAGGCCTCAAGGAAGAGATCGGAGCCGAAGACGACGGAGCCGAAGGATGTATCTGCTCTGGCATCGAAACAGTCGCTGTCCCGAGAAGCTCCGGCTACGAACTCTGGTGTGGAGTCTGAGGAGGAAGTTCAAGGGGTGAGGCTATAGCCGAAGTCTGTTGAGACGGGCTATGGAGCATTTGGGCCAGTGCCTGAGACTTCAACAGCCTGCTTACCACCCTCTCTAAGTCGTGGTCAGACAGCCTGGAAGATCTCGAAGATCGGCTCCGATGGCTCCGCTCCGACAAAAGAGTAGACCCCGGAGCAGAGTGGATACTCAGTAACGAAGGGGACCGAGATCTCTTTCGGGACGAAGCCATCGGAGCCGAAGTCCCCTGAACTCCAGATGGAGCCGAAGGTTTCTCGGCTCCGATGCTGGATAAGGTGTCGGCTCCAGCCGGAGCCGACAAGGCCACAGTAGACAAGGTATCGAAGCCAGCCGGCGCCGAACCTACTACTTTAATGGTAGATACATCGGTTCCAGCCGGAGCCAATCTCGGCTCCGACGGAGCCGGAGCCACCGGAGGAGGCTTAGATACTGAAGCCTGAGCCTTCGGTGACTTAGAAGGTTTCCCAGACCCTGCTTTAGAGGGAGAACCTTCTGGCTTAAGTAAGCCACGGAGGATAAGCTTATTCCTCCTTTCCGGCAGGACTCTCTGGCTAAAAGAGTGACACAAAGCACAGGAGTCCTGCAGGTGCACAGGCCCCAGGCAATAAACACAAGAAGTGTGACCGTCTGTCAGAGACATTTTCTGACAGCACGAGTCACACTTCTTGAAGCCTGAGACCTTGCCTTCCCTAGACATAACCTAGGAGGAAGTAACACACACAAACCCCAACAAACACACAAATTAATCCCCTACACACAACACACAGGAAGGGATTAACCAAAGGGGTTTTAGGCCTAACTAAAACTTTACACTAAAGATTATAAAAAGGTTATAAATTTTTGAAAAACAAGGGAATAGGGTGGGCTGTAACTGACTACAGACTATACTATGAATAAACAGGGGAAAATAAAACCCTAACTAAGCTTTTCTGATTTTACCAAGAAAATCACTTACCTCAGCTGGCAAAGGAGACCTCTTTCGCTAAGCGGCAAACGAGATCTGAGGTAGTTCCGCCTTGCATCATGGGATATAGGGTTGCCTCGAGCTGGTAAAAGGAGTTCTCAAGCTAAAGCAAGTGCCGAGTCGGAGCCGAGGATCGGCTCCGAACCCATCCAGCAAGAATGAAGGCGAGATTGACAACTTAACATTGTTAAAATAACAGCATTTTATCAGAATAACAGCCTTATAAGTCATAGCACAGAATGTGAATAGTACTGTAGATGTGGACAAGAAGCACAGAGTATTGAATTATATTAAGCAGCACATGATACAAACAACCTTATAGGGGAGGCACTGAGAAATGAGCATGGGAATTTGGCAAAGAAAGGATTACAAAATGGTTACTGATTAACACAGTATCATGGACAAAGGAAAGGGGGTAATACTACTGACGGCAAGAGCTCAAATAGTGATAGACGAGGAGAGGAAAGACAACAAAGACAGATTTCTGATAAGTGTTTAGTGGCACAAAAGAAGGATTACATTGGTATATATTTATATTCCATCTCAAGCTACTGTTAAGGAGCTTAAGAGAATTATGGCAGATCAGCTTCCAGCAGACAATATTCATGGGTGGGGACTGAAATGCTATAGCATAGATGTTTTGGGAGGACCTAGAGGGGAACGCATCAAAAGAGGGTAGATTTCCAAAAAAAAAAAAAATGACAGTATTTAAGATGGAATATGTGAAATTACTAGAAGGACCCGCGGCGGTGGTGCTGCGGTAGCGTTGTCGCCTCACAGTAAGACGCTTTCCGGTTCGATTCTCAGCTAGAGCATCTTCTGCGTGGAGACATGTGTGAATGGGCGTACCTTCATTGAAGGTTGTGCGTCAGGCCTGGCAAGCCGGTACGTAAAAATCAACTGCCACTCATTAGCGGACCGGAGTTCCGCTGTCTCGACCCCTAACCGGGAAAAGCCGAAAGACACAAACATGTGAAATTACTAGAAGGAACCCAGACAGAATTTACACATTATTCCTAAACACCAATAACTGGGCTGGAATGGACAGAACCTATATTTTGAAAAAAGCATGGGTATTTAATTGAAAGTTTTCAAACCCATCAAATAACTATTCCAGACCATTCACTAATAAAAACTAAGATAAAGATACAGGGTGATCAAGTACAAAGGAGACACTAGCACTTTCTTTCGTACCTAGTAAAAAGACAGTATTTTAAGGCATGGATTGCTAGGGAATGTACAACTTTCTTCAGAAAGGATAGCGGAGTTGAGGGATAAAATGAAAATGGAATTTAAACTAGTTAGAAATGAGAGAGAAAGATGGAAATGTAGTAATAAGAATTATTTAACGGGATTATCAAAGATTTAAGTACTGCAGATAAAACCTAATTTTAAGAAAAAAGGAGCAAATGCTGATTGCTAAAGGTAAAATAAGGGAGTATTTGGATAATATGTACGAGTTTAGAAATGTGGCTGTTAAGCAAGTATTTTGATCCCCACATATTTTTAACCCCATAGCACAAAAAATATTTGCATATATTGATCTAACCAAGAGAAACTAGGAAAGGGAGCCTGCGACTAGAAAAATAACTAGAAACCCAACACAGGTATTAGATATATTTTGGAAATTTTATGAAAATCTACACAGAGCAGAGGAATGGGGAAACAAGAAAAGACACAAATGGAAATATTTATGGAAGACTTAAATATACCAAGGTTATAGGAAGATAAGGCTCATGAATGTATAGCCAGGATGGTAGCAGATTAGATAAAAATGGGAGGTGTAATCAGTCAGAAAAGTCTGTAGGAACAGATGGTGTTCCTGTACAAGTATGAATGTTAGGAGGAAAAAAAAAATTGTACAGATCCAGAAGGTCTTGTTTAACAATATTTTTAAAGGAAGGACAGTACTACTATCCTGGAAGAAATCTATGGTAGCTGTACTACTCATTTCAATTCTGAGCCATGATTATATTAGCTATTAGAATGGCTAAAGTGTTACAAAAACAAATGCTTACTGACCAGTGTGTTTTTGTGGAGAGAAGGCAAAGATATTACTTTAACAGGACAATGACAATTCAAAGGGAAGAAGAGTTTAAGAAGACCCCATGATTTGTAGACAGGACATTCAATAGTTAACCTGAATTTTATGAGTACAGCAATAATAGCATGTGTTCCTGACAGAATAATACCACATTATATAGAATCATAGACAAGAATCAAGGTTGGATGGTTCCTTTCTGAAAAATGCGTTTGAACAGAGGAATCAGATAGGGATGTCTTCTTTGCCTTTTATCTCCTATATACATAGAGCCACTAAGAACAAATTTAAGGGACTCACAAATTGAAGGATAAAACTGGCATGGCAATACAGAAAAATTTGCCTTATTTACAGATATTTTCTACTTGATAAATCCAGGAAAGGATACCTCAGTGTAATGAAAATTTTTTAAACACTTTCTAGTTTTTTAAGACATCAAATAAATGAAGACAAAACGGGCTATATCAGTAAACCATGTTCCCACACATTAACTGGTTCAACAATACCCGTATGTATGGGAACATGACAGGATAAAGTATTTAAGTGTTTGGATTAAAAAGGATTCCATTATGGCAGCTAAAGATATCTGGGAAGAAACTAAATAATACAAAAAATGAAAGCTTGAAAGCTCTTGACTTTCGATATGGATACTAAGGCACAAGCAGTGGAAATGCTTTCAATATTGTGTACAGGTCTGGTATATGTTTATCAATTAGAGGAGAAGCTGTGGACTATAATTAAGAATTGAAGCAATTCATTTGGTTGGGAAATACGGCAATGAATTCAGTGGGATTAGTTTTTTCTTACCACAGATCAAGGCGGTATAGGATTACCAAAAATGAAGTTCAAACAGGGGGGCACAAAATAATGCATAGTAAGATTTTGGACATAGGCACTTAAGAACAGTAACGATAAAGAAAAAAATGATGTCTTCACCATAACTTTCAGTCTGCATTGTTCATATTCATTCTTCCTCAACAACTTGGTATGGATCTGACTTTGCCGTTATTTTCAGGTCATGGCTACTAAAACTCTTGAAATCCTCCCTTACCAATAAATGCTCTATTCCCTAACATATCTCAGATCTTGTTTGCTGGCTTATACTTTCAAAAGAAATATTAGCATCTTGGTAAAAGAACCCATATCTGGAGCACAATATAAGGAACAGTGGTTTTACAAGGTCTAGCTCTGCCAGATGTCATCAGTTAAAAGGAAGAGGGTTGGTGGGAGGGGAGTTAAGGAAGCATAAAAATGGACAACACAGATGAAGATATGGTGAGTATGCAACTTTATTACCTGATTATGTCAATTTTCATTCATTCCTCAACAACTGGAACAGAGTCTCCAGCTACCTGAAATCCTGGGAGAACTCTAAGGAAGGACATTCCTGAACACAGTTGAGCCGAAGGCTGCTGTTCCCCTCAAGACCAGATCCAATTTGTAATGAATAATAAAGGTATGAGGATTAGCCCAAGTCACAGCTGAACATATATAGTCCATGGAAGCCCTGGATAAAATACTGATGACGTTGCTATGGATCTGGCTGAATGGGCTCTCAAAGGTTATAGACAAAGGATATACAATCGGTTAGCCATCTGGCTAAGGTTACCTTTATGACTGGCTTGCCTAATTTGGAATCCACAAAGGACATATACAATCTGTTTTCCTGATATTTTTTGTTTTGTGTAAGTAAAAACACAATTGCCTATGAACGTCCAGTAAGTGTAACAGATATTCACCTTTGCTTGTAAAATCTGGAAAGAAAACTGGCAAGTTAACAGATTGGTTGAGGTTTGATTCTGACACCACCTTAAGAAGGAAGGAAGGATTGGTTCATAAAGTCAACCTATCCTTATGAAATACTAGGTAAGGAGGCTTAGAGGACAGTGCTTGAAGTTCTGATAGTCTTCTATCAGAGGTGATGACCACCAAAAATATAGTTTTCCAGGTCAAAAATTTTAACTTGCATTTAGCTGCTGGTTTGAAAAGTGAATGAATTAAAGTCTGTAATGCAAAACTTAAGTCCCATGGCAGAGTTGGATCCTTATATAGTGGTCTCAAAAGAAGGGCACCTCTCAAAAAGGCCTTGCAAAGTTTAGATGAAACCAAGGAGGAGTTTTCAATTCCAACGTGAAAATTAGAAATGGCAGCCAATTGTAGCCTAATAGTTGTGGAGCAGACTCCTTCATTGAAAATAATTGCTAACAATTCAAGAAAACTATGCACTGGTGTTGAAAAGAGAGTCCGTATGCTTCTGCTGCGCCTAAAAAACAAATCTCTTCCATTTACTTCTGTAACGTTTCCTTGTGGAAGCTTTGTGGGAAGACAAAAGTACAGGAGAAGAGAGCATATGCTTTGTCTGGCTATCAAAGGAAGTGGAAAAACCATGCAGTCAGTTTTAAGTTTGAGATACCCAGGTGAATCATGCCTCTCTGGTAAGACAGAAGTTCTGGAATTTATTTATTTTCCATTTGCTTACTGGGTTAGTCCGACTGGACACAAGGTGACCATTTTCAGTGGAGGCCCAGGAAGAAAAGCTCCAGATACATAGTATAAACTTATAAAAAAAATAAAAATAATAAAAAATTATATAAACATGGCTATTTTGTACAAAGAGAATAGAACATATAAAAAGAGCAAAATCAGAGTTTTACAAATGATGCAGCATACTGTGGTTGGAATATTGAGAAACAATTAAACAATATATTATACAACAAATATACAATTGCTTGAACATAAATTCAAAAAGAAGTTTCCATAGACGAACAGGGTCATAAACTAGAAATCATAACTATAAAGGTGGCCTAAACACCAGGTTCACAGTACTATGACTAAATAAAACTACACAGTACATCTATGATCTAGGATCCAAACTCCAAGGTGGATAGAATAGGAGCCAAAGAAAGAGGAACCAAATTTGTCCAAGACCAGTAAGGAGCAATGAGGATGACTTTGCTTTTCAACCGGGATGCTTTCTGTAGAAATTTGGGGATTAAGGGAGCTGGGGGATAAACACAGAGGAGACTGGGGGGACAACTGTGTAGGAGAGCATCTCTCTGACTCCCCTGGCAGGTGATTATGGTTAAAAATTTGCTGTACTTGTTCAGGGAAGACGCAGCCTGGTCTCAGTATGGCTGACCCACTGGCAAAAAATAATTTCCGCCACTTCCTTGTTGACAGACCACTCATGAGGTAGTAGAATGGACCTGTTCAAGTTGTCTGACATCACGGTGAATCCCCCCAGGATGTGCGTTGCTATCAGAAATCAATTGGCAGTGATTGCCCACTGCCAAAGTCAGAGATTTTCGACACAAGGGCTAAGATTTAGTTCCTCCTTGATTGTTGATGTGCCAAACTACAGACATATTGTCTGTCCGAATCACGACTAACCTGAAAACGAGAGTCTTGAAAGGCCTGCAATGCTAAGAATACTGCTCTCATTTTCAGGACACTGATATGCATGTTAGCTTCTTTGGAGGACCATGTGCCTTGGACGATCTTTTCCAAGAAATGCCCCCCCCCCAACCAATTTGGGAAGTGCCCATGGTCACTATAGCCTTGGGCTTAGGAAGAATGAAGGGATGGCCTTGTAGAACCTGATATGAGCAAATCCACCACCAGAGATTTTTTGCATGCCTGGGTAATTCTGACTTGGGAGGACATAGGCTGGTGTGGAATGGACCACTGAGTTAACATCCATTGCATAATTCTCATATGACATCTTGCTAGTCAGACTAGAACTATTGCTGAAGACACTGATCAAGGCTTGCAGAATTAACTGGGTTGAAATTTTGGATTATTTTTCTGACCTGGAGTCAGATAGTTTGTACTTTCAGAAAAGGAAGAGAGGTTGTCAGGGATACTGTGTTGAAATTTGCTTCTATGAATTCCAATGTCTGAGACGGTTCTGAGAAGGGAGCAAGTCTGGACTATCTTGTCACAAATTTTTATCAGTAAATACCTGGTGGGAACAGTTATGAGCCATTTGTCTAAGTATGGAAACACTCAGAATTCCTGTCTCAAAGTAAGCTGCTACTACTGCCATGCATTTGGTGAACACCCTTGGTGCTGTGGTGAGGTCAAAGGTCAGCAGTCTGAACTGGTAATGACTGGCTCCCAGCCGGAAATGTAGAAATCTCCAGGGTCGCCTATTCAGTTTTAAGTGATAGTATGCATCCTCACAATCTACTGAGCACATCCAGTTGCTCTTGTGCAGGAAAGGCAAAACGGACTGAATTGGTAACCATCTGGAACTTGGCATACTGAACCGATTTGTTCAGATTGCTGAGATCAAAAACTGGTCTCCAGCCCCTGTATTCTTTGGTACTAAAAAAGAATCTTTAATAAGTTCTGTATTCTTTTTGGTGTGGGGGGAACTTTTGGATGACTTTTCTCTAGTAGCTTTTTTACGTCCTAGAACTTTTAGTTATGTACTTACCATAACTTTAGATGTTTGGGATCCATCTCGCCTACATTCTGTACTGATGGGTTCGGAGCCGATCCTTGGCTCCGACTTGGCACGCTATACTATAGAGCGAAGTCTCTAATTGGCTGAGCTATTCTATATCCCAGGATGCACCACCACCAATTCCCCAGATCTTGTTTGTCCGCACACATGCACCCACACATGCACTGTTGATATAACATTGCCAGATGTTTCAAGATGAAACGGTCGAACTCGAACCGTCCGGTCTCTTCTGATCTCCAAGGCAGGGGGAAGGAGGGTGGGTATTAGGAATGTAGGCGAGATGGATCCCAAACATCTAAAGTTATGGTAAGTACATAACTAAAAGATGTTATGTGATCCTATCTCGCCTACATTCTGTACTGATGGGACAGCGTCCCTAGCACCAGATTCCTGGGTGGCTCACTGGAAAACACTCCTGTGAACTGTGGAACCGAAGGAAGCTCGCCCCCAAGATGCCACATCCAATTTGTAATGAGAAATAAAGGTGTGAGGAGAGGACCAGGTAGCCGCAGCACAAATGTCACTAATGGCAAGCTTAGAATGAAATGCTGTTGAAGTAGCCATAGCCCTTGTAGAATGAGCTTTCACAGTGGTTGTAAGCTCTCTATTAGAAAGAAAATAAACATGACTGATACAGTCTCTGATCCACTTGGCAATAGTGACCTTCGTGACGGCTTTGCCCAATTTATTGTCTGAAAAGGACACAAACAACTGATCTGTTTTCCGTGTTTGGTGCGTCCTATCTAAGTAGAAACGCAATTGTCTGTGGACATCCAATGAATGGAAGATATATTCTGCTCTGTCTGAGTAATTGGGGAAGAAAACTGGAAGTTCCAAAGACTGTTGAAGACAGAAACTAGAACAAACTTTGGGAACAAAAGATGGATTAGGCCTAAGGATACTCTATCCTTGTGAAAAACCAGGTACAGCGGTTTGACACATAGGGCTTGAAGTTCCGAAACTCTTCTGGCTGATGTAATTGCCACCAAAAAAGCAGTCTTCCAGGAAAGAAATTTCGAGTCAGAAGTTGCTGCCGGTTCGAAGGGGGAAGAGGTCAAGGCACCTAATACGAAATTGAGATCCCATGGTGGAGCAGGATGAGAAACTGGAGGACGTAGCAGCCCAGCACCTTTCATGAAGGCTTTACACAACTTATTGCTCATCAAAGGTGGGTCTATACTTTCATGAAAATTAGAAATAGCTGCTAATTGAACCTTAATGGTGGAGACGAAGAACCTTGATTGAATAGGGAAGCTAAGAATTTCAAAACGTCCGCCACCGGGGCAGTAATGGGATCTAATCCCCGGAGTTGGGCACAAATGGCGAATCTCTTCCATTTACTATTATACATCTTCTTAGTCGAATTCTCGTGGGCCGAGGACAAGATATGTATAACTTCTGAGTCCAAAACCTGGTTCCTGACTATAGTCGGAAGTGGAGGAGCCAAGCTGTTAACTTCAGTGAGTGAAGGGACTGGTGAAGCTGTCCTGACTGGTGGATCAAGAGATCTGGAACCTGGTCCAGGAACCATGGACCGTCCAGTGCGTATTTCCGAAGAAATGGCAGCCAGACTTGACGAGGCCAGTATGGGGCAACTAAAATCATCTTGCACTGCAAGTGAATCGCCTTCTGGATCACCCTGGGGAGAAGGGGAACCGGTGGAAAGGCGTACAGTAAGCCGGTGGGCCAAGCTTGGACTAGGGCGTCCTTGGGAAACCCCCCCGGAACCGGGGTAAGAGAAAAGAACTGTAGACATTTCGTGTTGAGGGGAGTTGCAAAGAGGTCGCAACAAGGAGTTCCCCATCTTCTGAAGATCTGAGATGCTACTCTGTTGTTCAGAGACCACTTGTGCGGGGAGAGAATGGTCCTGCTCAGTCTGTCGGCTATCACATTGGATCTCCCCGGAATGTGTGTTGCTACCAAGAAATGGTTGGTTGCAACAGCCCAATTCCATACTTTCATGGCCTCTCTGCAAAGAGGGTAGGACCTGGTCCCTCCCTGCTTGTTCAGGTACCAGACTACTGACATGTTGTCGGACTGAATGGCAATCATACCCTGGGGGAGGTAGCTGTGTAGTGCTTGAAGCGATAGAAGCACCGCCCTCATTTCCAGTATGTTGATGTGTAGGGAACTCTCGTCGGGGTGCCACTCGCCTTGGACTGACCTGCCCAGGTAATGTCCCCCCCACCCCATCTGGGAGGCGTCCGTAGTCAAAGTGGCCACTGGAGGAGGAACAACGAAGGGTCGCCCCTGATCCAGGTTGGAGGAGAGAAGCCACCAACGGAGGTCCTGTTTGCACGTCTCCGTGATTATGATGTGGTGACTGAGAGGAAGTTCCTGATACGACCACTGGACCGACAGAAGCCACTGGAGAATCCTCATGTGCAATCTTGCTAAGGGCACCAGGAGAACGGTAGCCGACATGGAACCCAACAGTTGAAGGACCATCCTTGCTGGGGCTCGGCGTTTGAGGAGCAACGCTCGGACTTGAGATTGTAATGTTTCTATTCTCTCTGTAGGAAGATAGACCCGCATTTGCTTTGAGTCTATCTCTACCCCGATAAACCGTATATGCTGAGATGGCAGCAACACAGACTTTGCCCAATTGAAGGTGATTCCTAGGGAGGTGCCTAGAGATATCGTGGCTGCTAGATTCTGTAATAGTAGATGCCTGATGGTGGCAGTTAGGAGCCAGTCGTCTAGATACGGAAACACCTGGAATCCTAGACTCCTCAGGTGAGCAGTCACCACCGCCAAACATTTGGTGAACACCCTGGGGGCTGTGGTGAGACCAAAGGGCAGTGCGCAGAACTGGAAATGACTGTCTCCCAGGCTGAAGCGCAGATGTCTCCTGGACGCCTGATCTACGAGAATGTGACAATAGGCGTCCTTGAGATCTGTGGAGCACATCCAAACACCTTTCTCCAGTAGCGGGAGAATGGATTGTAAGGTGACCATCCGAAACTTGGACTTCTTGACTGATCGATTTAGGTTGCTGAGATACAAAATGGGCCTCAAGTCCCCTGTCTTTTTTGGCACCAAAAAGAATTTTGAGTAAGTCCCTAATCCGGTCTGGTCTACGGGGACCGGTTGGATGACTCCTTTTTGAAGCAGCTTTGAAATTTCGATGGCTGCAATATCCCGTTGACTGGGTGGCGGGTCCAGGATTTTCCTGGTTGGCGGGGGGGTGCGAAAAGGGGATGACGTAACCTCCGGCGATGATTCGGAGCACCCATCGGTCCTGAGTGATAGTCTCCCAGGCCTTTAGGTGCCTCGAAAAATGACCCCCGACTGGCTCCGGAGCTGCGCAGTCGGGCAATCCTTCAGGGATGCTGAAAGGTTGAAGAGCCACGAAAGGACTCGCGGTCTCCAGTGTTGCGGGGGCCTCTGCCGCCTCTGGGACGGCGTCTTCCTGAAAAATTTCCCCCTTCTCTGCCTCTAGAAGGGGGATCATCCTGCTGTGAGGGGTAATTCTTCTGAGATTTACGGAACCACATTTTCCCTCCTCTTTTAGCCTTGGGATAAGGCCGAAAGGGAGAGGAAAACCGTGCCCCAACGGCAGTCAAAGTCTTACCCTCTTGTTCACAGCGGGTCAAGGTGTCCTTTACCTTGGGTCCAAACAAAGAGGACCCATCAAAGGGAGCGTCGGCAAAGGAAGACTTGAAGGCCTCCGCAAAATGACACAGGCGGAGCCAGGCTTGTCTCCGTAGAGCAACACCCGTACCCCACCGCTCTACTCGCCCCCTCGGCTGCATACGAAATGAGCCTCATGGACGAGTTCGATATCGACGATAGAGTAGCCAACTGAGAGCTAACCGTCTGGGCTAACTGCTCAGGTAGGTTACCAGAGAGGGTATCTGAAAGTTCCTTGATCAGGTCCCTCTGAAGTCTAGTGAAGTGCGTCAGATAGTTCAGAGACCTTAAAGTAAAGGCCGCTGAAGTAAGGGTGCGCTTCCCGTACCGGTCCATTGCTCCTAGACTCCTTATTAGGAGGATGGACGGACGTCGAAGCCTCTGCTACATCTTGCTGGGTAGCAGATGCCACCACCAGAGCATCTACGGCCACACCCTTAGCGAGAAATTCCTTTTCCGGGGGCGCTGACAAAAATTTGTTAGGGCGAGGAGGCACCGGTTCCACAGAATCTGGATGTTCCCACACCCTTCAAGAGATCAAATCTAGGAGCTCATCGAAGGGCGGAGACACCCAGGAGGTGGAGGGCTGAGCCCCAAAGGCCTTGAGGAACACAGACTTGTCAGAGGAAGGGGGTTTGGTCTACCAGCCGCCTCGTTGTTTGAGGACTTCCAGGATGTCCGCAAAGGAGACATCATCTGAGGACGACTTGGGGGACCCTTCCGCATCATCAAGATCGGTGCCTGAGGTGAGAGACTCGTCAGGGGAGTCGACGTGCTTCCTCTTGCACCGTTTCTTTCTTGGGGGTTCCTCCAAAGACTCTTCAGAGGGACCTCCAGGAAGAGGGGTACCCCCAATGGGGGTGACCTCAGGCCCCAGGGCTGCGCTGTCTTGTGCAGGGGGACTACAAAGGAACCAGTCTCCGTGCCTAGGGAAGGTGCCAGGGAGACGGTGGAGGTAGCCAAAGAAGATTTGGCCAAAGCACTCCTCATGGCTCTAAAGGCCAGACCCCCAGAATCCTGGGAAGGTCCGACCCCCAAAGCCATAACAGCAGACGGCACTCCCGCAGCCGACGCACTGAGAGAGAGGCTCGGAACCAAACACATCGGTCCCGAAGCGTCACCCCCGTGGCCGACCGAAGAGGTCCGTGTACCGAACTCCGACCCGAAGGCCGGAGTAGGAGTAAGGGTCGGAGCCGACCCGGACACCTCCATCGGCTCCACCAGCACCGACTCCAACGGTGCCGAGGCTGTTGGAGGAGGAACCAAGGCTAAAGGGTGGACCATCGGCTCCGAAGCCGACTGGGCTGGAGCCGAAACTAACTTTTGGAAGACTGGAGACTGAAACAGCCTTTGGAGCACCCTGTCAATGTCCGAATCTGACATCTTGGAAGACCGGGAGGAGATCGAACGGGTCCGAGTAGACTTCTCCACCGGCTCCGAATTGTCTCGATCAAAATCGGTGCCGAAGGAGACTCCATTGCAATTTCCCTTGGTGCCGAAGGGGAAGAGTCTGAGCGGGCAACTCTCATCGGCTCCGAAATCAGCGGAGCCGATGAAGGTGACCCACCTCTCGACGCTCCAGCCATCGGCTCCGAAGCCAGAGGAGTCAAGGCTGGAGGCATTGAGGCAGACTGTTCCACCCTCGGCTCCGAAGTCCGTGGAGCCGATGGAGAAGCCTGCCGAGATTTCTTGGTGGTCGGTTCCGACGGACTGGTCGGAGCCGACGATTTCTTTTTCTTTGAGGGAGAAGAAGAGGAAGATAAGGCCTCTTCAAAAGTAGGTTTGATAAGTCCTTTTAGTATCAATTTATTTTTCCTCTCTTGGAGGACTCGAGAGGAAAAAGCGTGACACACGCTACAAGACTCCTGAAGGTGTTTGGGTCCTAAACAGTACACGCATAGGGAGTGATCGTCCGTTATGGACATCTTGTAGCTGCATCTTGTGCATTTTTTAAACCCTGAGGGTCTGTGCTCTTCAGACATAATGCTAAACAGTTAGAAAAACACAGGAAAAAAATGTATCTAACCCAGAACAATTTCACTTTACAGTAAAAGAGTAGTCAGCAACAAAAAAAAATCACAACAGGAGGGCCAAGTACCCTCTAACTAAAACGGGTACTTGACCACCTCACGAAACTCACACAAAAAGGCTCACTCACGCACGAGGGGAAGGCCCCTCTAACTTAAACGGAAACCTTACCCTGAAAGACAATTTTACCACAAAAATAATCAGAAAAACTCAATCATACACAGCGATAGCCGTTAAAACAGCTTTTGGTTAAATTTAAGAAAATTCCTGACAGAAAAATTCTTAGAAAGAAAGCACTTAGCTCAGCCAAGCTCGAGACCACGTCTTTGCTTGTAAGTGGCAAACGAGATCTGGGGAATTGGTGGTGGTGCATCCTGGGATATAGAATAGCTCAGCCAATTAGAGACTTTGCTCTATAGTATAGTGTGCCGAGTCGGCTCCGAACCCATCAGTACAGAATGTAGGCGAGATAGGATCACATAACATCTGCTGCTTGCAAAAGACTGCGTAGAACATCAGGAATTTTGCTTACTGTTGGGGCCTACAGAAAAGGGAATTGTATAACCTCTGGAAATAATCCTCTGCACCAATGTATCTTTTATAATGTCTACCCAGGCTCTCTGGTGCAGGGGTAAATGAACCAACCACTTCCAGAGGCAGACACTCAGTTTCAGAGGTGCTGGTAGGATCAGTTGGAGAAGGAATCTCTGACCCCTGGTTCTGCGGGCCTCTTTTGAATCATGGCTGGCACCTTCCATTCAAGTTCCTCCTCTGCCCCTGGGGGAGCTATCTTCTCGTGGACCTTGGAAAGGACATAGGACTTCCTGAACCACATTTTCCGACCTTTTCATAGATTCCTGGAAAAGATTCTTTAAGGAGTCGAAAAACGTCTTCCCACAGCAGAGAAGGTCTTTACATCTTGCTCGCACCTGGAGTGTGTCTTTTACTTAAGGGCCAAATAAAGAGGTACCATCAAAAGGTGCACTGATGAAAGTGGACTTGAAGAGCTCTGTAAAGTCACACAAGTGCATCCAGGTATGCCTCCTAAAGGAAATGTCTGAAGCCACAGCCCTTGAGGTACCTTAAAGCTGGATGTGAAATGAGCATCATGGATTAGTAATCGACTGTATGGTAGCCAACTGCAAGGCCAAAGTCATCTCAGCCTCAGAAGTACTGGTCCTGACAAGGGATTTGGAGAGTTCCTTAATGAAACCCTTCTGCAATCTAGTGAAGTGCACCAACTATTTCAGAGCTCTGAGTGCAAATGTCACTGAAGCATAAACACTTCCCAAATCATTCAACACCCTTAACTCTGTTCTGCAAGTTCCTTCTTGGTGGCTGCCACCACAACAATGGTTTCTACTGGTACTCCCTTGCTCTAAAATTTTCTTCCTTGAGGTTGTGTCAAAATCTGGTCTGATCTCTTGGGGATCGGCTCAGCTGTGTGTGGTTCCTTCTTTGCCTGACTAGAGATAAAGTCAATGAGCTCAGTGGGCGGAGTCACCCAGGAGGTAGACAGGCCAGACCCAAAGGACTCCAGCAATACCAATCCCTCTTGGGTAGCATTATTTGTAGACCAACCACCCCTCTGCTTAAGGATCTCTAGGATGTCTCCAAATGAGACATTGGGTGGTGATCTTGGGGATCCTTCCACCTCATTAAAATCAGTATCTTCAGTGACCAACACCTGAAGGGAGTCTTAAGTGCCTCTTCTTGAATTTTTTCTTCCTAGGAACTTCTTTGGTAGGGTGCTCCACAGATGTATAGGAAGAAATGGTAATAACCTGCTGGGTAGCCTAGAGACTTTGGTTGGTTGTCCCTGTGGAGTACAGTGATGAGGCTCAGCGTGCAAAGACATACAGGATCCAGAGGGTAGATCCGAGGGGGAGGAACCATCCATCCTGCAGAAGCAGAAAACACTCTCTCTATTACCTTAAAAGTGGAATGCCCCAGGGAGAGGAAGGCGATGAAGCAGAAAAGTTAAGCTTCCACCCCATTGGCTCCCCCTGACCCAAGGCAGTCCCCACCAGAGGCAGATGTCAGAGAAGGGTAGCCAATGCCAAGGCTTCAACAGCCATAGATGGCTCCAATAACTCTGGAGTTGACTTCAACATCTCAGATCCAACAGGGACACTTCAGCTACAAGAGTTGTACAGTTCCGACTCACTCGGAAGTAGTGCAGTCAAAGAAGGCCTCGAAGCTGAAGATACTATGATCTTCAGATCCAACCCAGATGGTTTCAGAAATCTCAGATCAAAGGGCTCCAAAACCACCAGAAGTGGTGGCTGGTGACTTCAAATCAAAGGGGGGGGGAGGGCTGCAGGAGACAGTTGAATGGGTGGGGCCAATGAGAAGGGGTGTGCCCAACAATAAAGGGGTGGAGCTATGCTCAAGACCACAAAAAACTGGGACTTTAATTAAATATGCTGCCATGCGTGCCAAACCTTCATTATGAAAGTCCAATAACGACAAAATGAAGTGTAGAAGAAAAAAAATTTCAATGCATTGGCTACATGACAGTTTACTAAATATCTAGATGGAAACAAAAAGGCTGTGAGGCATGAAAAAATTAATTTTTTGAATACATTACTGGAATGCCAGTCAAAATAAAGTATAAAAACACAAGCAGCACTCAACTTAAACCACTTCTACTTGCACTGCAGTTCTAATTATAATTTACATTCAGCTTTATAGAAGTACTAAGTAACATGATGAAAGTTGCAATCTCTGTGATACCCCCACTTGTAAAAATGTTTCTTATCCAAAAAAGACCTACTGCCTGACACCAGCTATCTACTTCTTTCATGGGGAAAATATGATCAAAATAAAAAATGAACAGCAAACAAGAAACAAGCTCTAAATAAATTGCTTAAAGGATTACTGCACAGGTTATGGACCACACATGATAGATTGACATTCTATTTAGTTTACTGGTAAAGCCTGCAAAGATGACTGCAAGTCTCCAACAAATGTAGTGAGCTTCTGAAAACACTGTCCTTTATTACAAATACTGTCATATGCATTTAAATACCTAAAGGCTTATATGTTATGCAAATATTCTCTGCATGGCAACAACAAAAAGGATTTCAATGTTGGTAATTATTTAACAGTATGCTTATTAAAGCTTACTTGCATCTTACAATCTCAGCCAAGCTTACCTGATGGTCATTAAAGCATTGCTACATAAACATAGAGCAAAAGGCAGTGCAACAACATGCATTTTCTGAAGAAGAAGAAGCATAAACAGTATAAAAATATGACAGAAAACCAAAACATTCTGCAAAATCAAGGACAGATGAAATGCCACTGTAGTACTTGTGTCTACCTTGGATGGGGGATACTCTCCACACTTACACTGCATAACTGCTCCTTGCCTTGCTTGGACACATCCAGAGTCACTACATGGGGAGTGGGTTGCAACAAGCATGCCACAGTTTGAAATGTCTCTTGCTGACAGTGATGGCCCCAAGACATTTGTCAAACCTCTCAATCTCAGAGCAAGAAATCTGGACAAAGCCATAAATAGAAGTAGGACAAAGGCCCAAAAATAAGGACAATTTTTAAATATTGCTCTTATAAACTTAGAAAGATAATAGAATAGTAGGTCTTGCTTTAGTATGAATTTTCTGAAGGGTATGACATCTGAAACAAATGTCTGTCATTATTTTCTAACTTCAGACTTTAATGATTTGCCAAGAATTTGCCAGAAAACCACAATTTTAAGAAAAACGGATGAAAAATGTGATGCAAAAATAAAAATTAGCCACACAATACAGCTGGGAACCTGTCGAAGGGACACTTTTTAGTATTAGTGCTGTTAAGTTGAGCAGCTGACAAAATAAGAGAATCTACATGCATTTCTGAAATAAAAGTAATCTATAACTCTGATCATTACAATTATTTCTTAATTGTAAACCCTCCACATTTTCTTCCAAAATTGCCATTTTGCAGAGGGATTATTAGGGGGAGAGCAACATTTTGAGCCAGTCGGGGACAGTTGAGAGATTTGGATATACCTAATTCTATAAAGCGATTTTATTTGTGCGTACTTCTCAACCTCATACCACAGGAAATCTGGACAAAGCCAAATATATTGGGGGAATATACAGACAGTACTAAAAATTGCCATTGTATAAACTTAAGACAGTTGACAGAATAACAGGTCTTACTTTAGCATGCATTTTTCTGAAGGGTATGAAGTCTGAAACTCAATGTCTGTCATTATGTAATGATTTCAGTCCTAAATGATTTGCCAAAAAAACACAAATTTTATGAGGAACAAACCAAAAATAAGAAGCAAAAATCTATTCATTCTGTGGAAATCTGGACAGTTGAGAGGTATAGTTCAGCCAGGGCTGTCTGAGTTTGCTGCCCTTCCCCCCTCACAAAATCATGGTCGACTGGGGCCTCCCCCCTGCAGCCATTCCCTGGGGAAAAAAAAAAAATCGCTGTTCTGGTCGTTCGCTGTTTTGTATATTCGAGATTCAGGGGTCGGTATAACAACGTTTGATCATCTGATCGCTTGTTGTTATAATATAGAGCCAAACAAACAGGAGGATATATGTATGGCAACCAAGTATGCAATAACATCTAGAAGGTTTAGGATGTTTGCATCCGTGTATTTGCGTAGGTATTTTTATACCACAAGCAGGCTTAAGGGATTTTTTTCACAGATAGACAGTAATTGCTGGGGGTGAGACAGGAAAGAGATTGGTACCTGGGGATATGTGTTTTTTTTTTTTTTTTTTTTTTTTTGGAAAATCTATACAGAGCACTTTGTCAGAAATATTGGGGGAGCAAATTATTTTAACTAAGAAAATGATTCTTTTGAACTGGGATACAGAAACTGAATTGCCTAGACACAGTAAATTTCCACCCAAGTTTAATGTTATTAAGTTGCCAAAACAATTATTAGAAAATAGAAATCAAAAACAAAAAAAGGAAAGGAGCAAACTACACTGAAATAAATGTAAAATGTAGGAACAACACACACAGTATAATACTCAGGAAAAGGAGTGATATAAGACTTCCAATATGGCCGCACATTGAGTAACAGCTTGTCTCTAGCTCTCCCTGTGTGAAATCAGAAACTCAGCAGAGAAGACCAGTAGACTTTTGATTGTATGGGTAAATTTCACTAACTGGCTAGCAAGTGTACTGCCTGAATATCAAGAAAAAAGAAATACAGAGCATCTGGAAAGAATCACTTACAAAACATGAGGAAGAAACAATGACTGGGGAAAGTTCTGTAGCAGACACAACTTCTAGTAACCTATAGGAATATATAAGAAAACTCCACACAGCCCTGGTTAAAATAAACAAAACGCTGATGGGGTACATCAACACAAACAAAAGGATGGAAAAAGCTTTAAACAGACATTCAGATGAGGTGATAAAGCTGCAAAAATCAGAGGGAGAAATGAAGAGGAAACTGGCTGACTGAGACTGCTCAGGAAGAGATGTTTCAAAAATAATAGAGGTAGACAACAAAGCATGTAGGGAAAACTGGAGATTTTCGGATACACCAGAGAAGCTGGAAGGAAAAGACTATTAATTTTATGAAAGCACAAATAAGCAGTTGGACTGGTATTCCACAGCAGGAGTTGTTAGCTGAAAGGGCACATCATGTGTATGCTCCAAAGTAAGCCATCAGTAAGCAACCTAGACCTTTAATAGTAAAGATGCAATCCTACTGGCAGGAGTTGAGTCTGACAAAACTGTGGCAGAAGGACAAAATACTAAAGGGGGGAGGAATGCAGAGTGTTTGTAGATAATGATTACTCATTGTACACCAGGCAGAAGAGGAGTACATTCATTCCACTATTCAGGGAATGTCGAGATGCAGGTGTAAGATTAAAACTACTGTACCCACCTGTCTTCAAGGTATCCTTCCCTGGAGGGACATCATCATTTTTTGATGAAGAGCATGCTAAGGAGGAAATACAAAAGTTTGTCCAACAAAAAGTGAGTTGTGAAACAAGAAGGAGATTCTGGTAACAAAGACCACAGAGAACCTGTGTCACCTTTTCCACTGTTTAAATGATGGGGAGAAGGAAGGGAGCATGAGAGTTGACTAGAAGAATCAAGAGTATGTTGGAAATGAAGCAAAGACAGGATCTGGGAGATGGAGATTAACAATAATAAAACCAGTAACTTAATGGGGATTACAGCACAATATTTTGGGAAATATGACAGAACAGGAAAATCTGGAAATATTGGACTTTTTCAGAATTTGCTGAATATGTGGGGGACTCTAAAGCAAATGCCCTACTTTATGTCATTAATGTTCAGAAAAATGCTTTGGGGAAGAGAAGGGAGAAAGTTAACTTTAAGAAAAGACAACATTTTTCTTAATAGTACTCATTTTGTGGTTTATGGTTTTATTTGCATGCTATAAAGTAAACCTTTCTGTCATTTTCAAGTGTAATGGGCACTGTAAATAGGTATTGCTGTTCTTTTTTATCCCCTTTCTTTCTCCCTTCTCTTTCTTCTTCAGTTTTTAAGAAATGTATGTACTGCAATGTATAAAAAAGGCTGGTTAAAAGAGCATGACAGAAGAAAAATGAATGTGCTTTTTCTCACTCTTGCATGGGGTAATGACTAAATTAAGGACCTTAGATTGATTTAGAAACAAGTTTTAAGACACAGCTAGTAAATGAAAAAGAATATTGACTATTATGAGGCTTTCTTCTAGGAAATTAATGTATGCTTAGCAGCAATTCTGTATCTGGCCCTCATGCCTCCATGGAAACAACGTGATAAAGATAAATTGACTGTCTAGTTCTCATGTTTCCATGGAGACAATCTGATAGAGAGAAACTGGTTACAGACTGGTGCAGTGTGACTGGCTGGAAAGAAAAAAAAAGAGAAACTAGCTAGGAGATAATGTTCTCTGAAAAGCATTCAGGGGTTTTGCAATAAAATGTAAGACAAAACCAATTAGCACTTAGTAAAAGCACAGGCTGCACCATGCATCTTAGCATGGAAGACCTTTCTTTTAGGTTTTCTCAAGTCAGTGTGTGTGGCTGTCAGTTTGGGGACATCTGTTACTATTAGGAGGGCAAAACTTCAATGTTTGAAGATGTACATAGTTCTGTGTGTTAGTATTAAACTAACAAGTTTTGGGGGGTGGTACTGGGGGTTTGAGGGCTTTCAATAAAACAAAGTTGTATAAGATGTCACAGGCTCAAATGGACATGACAACTATATAAAAGTTCAACCTGCTAAACACTGTATGCATGCAACACATAAGCTGCAACTAGATACTTATCCAAAAAGGCTATACATAAAGGTGTAAATAACTTTTTAACACAATGATGCTTTTCTGCAATGTCTTTAATTGCCAATGCTCTCATAAACAAATACAAAAAAAGAAAGAATAGTGAACTATATTAAATAGTGCAAATAGCTATGTTACAGGAGACGCACTTGGAAAGAACTGAACATGTTGATAAAGAAAAGTTTTCAGAATGGTTATTCAGCGGATATCTGGGACAAAGGAAGAGAATAAGAAGTTATGTACCTACCATAACGTTCCATGTTAGTTGTCTTCTCTCGCCTTCTTTCTTGCTTGATGGGTTCGGAGCCGATCCCTCGGCTCCGACTCGGCACTTGCTTTAGCTCGAGAACTCCTTTTACCAGCTCGAGGCAGCCCCATATCCCATGATGCAAGGCAGGAAGTACCCAGATCTCGTTTGTTGACAAAAGGGCAATAACACCAAGCATAAACAATACTTCCCAAAGGAAGAAGAAACTTACAAATGGAAAAAGGACCAGGTCTGAATGGTCTTTAGCATTATAGTTTCTTATACAAGGTCTGTCCAGGCCAGGGGAAGGAGGGAGGGTCAGAAAGAAGGCGAGAGAAGACAACTAACATGGAACGTTATGGTAGGTACATAACTTCTTAATGTTAAGTTGTCAATCTCGCCTTCATTCTTGCTTGATGGGACCGCGTCCTAGCACCTCTATCCTGGGTGGCTCAATGGAACAAACTCTTGAGGACTGTAGAGCCAAAACTGGCTCTGTCCCTGGAGGCCAAGTCCAATTTGTAATGGGAAACAAAAGTGTGAGGAGTGGCCCAAGTGGCCGCTGCACAAATAGTGTCTAAAGGCAGTCTAGCTTGAAAAGCTGTAGAAGTAGCTAAACTCCTAGTTGAATGTGCTTTAGGTTTTGAGCACAGCTGTTTTCCCCTGATCGTATAAATTTCAGTGATGACCAAGAAAGCCATCTGGACAAAGTCACTTTAGAAACAGGAAGGCCTTTTTATTATCCGCATAGGAAACAAAAAGTTGATCAGATTTTCTAAATTTTTTGTTCTGTCCAAATAATATCTAAGCTGACGGTGGACGTCAAGATAATGTAGCTTTTGTTCAGCTCTATCTGAATAGTTGGGAAAAATACAGGAGATCAATAGATTGATTCAGATTGTTTTTCAAGCGACCTTAGGTAAAAAGGATGGATTAGTTCTCAAAGATACTCTGTCTTTGTGAAAAATCAAATAGGGGTCGAACCGAAGAGCATGAAGTTCAGACACCCTCCTGGCAGATGTAATAGCCACTAGGAATAAAGTTTTCCAAGAAAGATATTTCAGGAACAAGAAACAGCTGGCTCGAAGGGGAAGAATCAAGGATGTCAGCACTAAATTTAAATCCCACTGAGGAGGAGGATTCCTGATTGGAGGCTTTAGTAGGAAAATTCCTTTCAAAAAGGCCCTGCAGAGCCTATGGGACATAATATTATGATCTGCTATCCCGACATGAAAATTAGAAATAGCAGCCAACTGAACTCTGACTGTGGAAGAAGAGGAGCCTGCATGGAAAATCTCTGCTAAGAAGTCCAGAACTGCCTGAACAGGGGCAGTAAAAGGATCAATATTTTGGGCCTTAGCCCAATAAGAGAAACGTTCCATTTGCTTGTGTAAATCCTCCTGGTAGAGGATTTTAGTGAAGTTACTATGATATCTCTAACTGAGTTAGAGATCAAAGGAAGCCTGGCTAAGGAAGGAAGTGGAGCAACCATGCTGTGAGGTTGAGAGAAGGGATTGACCGGTGCAGCTGACTGGATTGGTGAATCAGTAGATCTGGCACTGGGTCCAGATGCCACGGCTGCACCAAAAGGTGATGATGGAGGAACGGGAACCAAACTTGTCGAGGCCAGTAAGGGGCAATGAGAATCAATTTGGCTCTCAAAACGGTAGCTTTCTGTATCACCTGAGGGATCAGAGGAAATGGAGGGAAGGCATAAAGAAGTCCCTGGGGCCAATCCTGGGTCAGAGCGTCTCTGGGGATGGCCTGATAGAGGAAGAGGCTGAAGAAGTCTGGACATTTGCTGTTTTGGGGAGTAGCAAAAGATCGCAACATGTACGACCCCATTCCAGAAAAATCTCTTCCGCTATGGATTGCTTGAGAGACCACTCGTGAGGCATGAGAATAGCTCTGCTCAATCTGTCCGCTATAATGTTGGTTTTCCCAGGGATATGCGTTGCTACCAGAAACCGATGAGAGGAGATCGCCCATTGCCATAGTCTGAGCGCTTCTCGACACAAGGGTAGGACTTGGTTCCGCCCTGTTTGTTGATATACCAAACTACAGACATGTTGTCTGTGTGGACTGCAATTGTCCCTACGGGAAGAAAGTCGTTGAGGGCTTGCAACGTTAAAAGCACTGCTCTCATCTCCAGGACATTTATGTGCAGATGGTACTCGAGCGGTTGCCACGTCCCATGCACCATCCTGCTCTGATAATGACCAGCCCACCCGATCAGGGAGGCATCCGTGGTGACAGTGGCTATCGGGGACGGAGGTACAAAGCACCTGCCTTGGTGAACCTGAGACGATGTGATCCACCAAGCAAGATGTTCTTTGCATGTTTGTGTCACCAGAATCTGGTGACGCATTGGGAGTTGCTGGTATGACCACTGTGTGAACAGCATCCACTGAAGGAGGCGCATGTAGAATCGAGCCAGGGGAAGAAGAGTGATGGCCGCAGCCATAAGACCTAATACCTTTAGAACCATTCTGGCCTGTACCTTCTTGCTGGCCAGAATGATCCTGACATGAGTCTGAATGTCTGAAACTCTTTGTTCTGTAAGGGTAGCTGACATCCGAACAGTGTTTAAGTTTGCCTATGAAGGTAATAGACTGGCAGGGCGATAAGGATGACTTTTCGTAGTTGACTGAGATGCCCAAATGAGAACAAAGGTCTATTGTGTAATCCCTGGCTTGTATAAGCTGATGCCTGGTGGTGGCTGACAGGAGCCAGTCGTCGAGATACGGAAACACCTGGAATCCTTGACGTCTCAGGTGAGCCGTGACCACTGCCATGCATTTGGTGAACACTCTGGGGCTGTAGTGAGACCAAAGGGCAGGGCTCTGAACTGGAAATGACTGGACCCCAGCCGAAGCGGAGAAATCTCCTGGAGCGTCTGTGAATTTTGATGTGATAGTACGCATCCTGAAGATCTATTGAGCACATCCAGTTGTCCTTCTGTAAGAAGGGCAGAATTGACTGAAGAGTGACCATTCGAATCTTGTCTTTCTGACAGACTTGTTGAGTCTGCTGAGATCCAATATTGGTCTCCAGTCTCCGTCTTTTGGGGACCAAAAGAACCTTGAGTAGATTCCGGGCTCTGAATGGTCTATTGTGACTGGCTGAATGGCTCTTTTTTGCAGTAGTTTTGCGATCTCTAACTCTGCAATGTCCCTTAGACCGGGTGGTACATCTGGAAGGGAACTTGAGGGGAAGGGACTTTCCTCGAAAGGAATTATGTAACCCTTGGATATGATCGACTGTACCCATCTGTCTTGAGTGAGGGAATGCCAGGCTTCTGGGTACAGTGATAATCTTCCCCCGACTGCCTCCAAGGAGGGACAGCCGGGCAACACCTCAGGGATGCTGAAAGGGCTTCTCAGGAAGAGACTCCCTGTTGCCCTGATTCTTCGGACCCCCTCTGCCTCTAGAGCGGCGTCTATTGTTGTTACCCCCTCTGCCTCTAGGGGTAAACTGACCACGTGAATCCGGCGTGACTCCTTGGGATTTACGGAACCACATCTTCCCACCCTTCTGTCCTTTGGGATAAGGCCTAGAAGGGGTGGAAAAACGGACTCCAACAGCAGAAAGAGTCTTGCCGTCCTGCTCACACCTGGTCAAGGTTTCCTTCACCTGAGGGCCAAACAAAGCTGACCCATCAAAGGGAGAATTTGTGAAGGACGCCTTAAAGGGATCCGCAAAATCACATAGCCGCATCCAGGCTTGGCGTCTAAGAGCCACACCTGTGCCTGCGGCTCTACTCGCTCCATCAGCAGCATAAGATATTAGCCGCATGGAGGAGTTAGCAATGGAATTGAGGGTTCCTAGCTGCGAAGCAATCTTTTCTTGGGCCCCTGCAGCTGTAGGATCCTGAACTACTTCTCCCAGCTCCTTCAGGATATCTCTCTGGAGTCTGGTGAAGTGACAAAGATAATTCAGCGAACGCACAGCAAAGGTCGCTGAGGAAAACATCCGCTTGCCGTACCTATCCATGGTCCTAGAGTCCTTATTAGGAGGATGGACGGGCACGGAAGGATCTGCAAGTTCCTTTTTGGTGGCCGCAGCCACCACCATGGCATCAGCGGGGACACCCTTGGTAAGGAATTGTTTGTCACTAGGGGCAGTTATAAATTTAGAAGGCCTCCTAGGGACTGGCTCTACCGAGTCAGGAGCTGTCCATGCCTTTCGTGCAATAACCTGCATAAGGGGGTCGAAAGGCAGAGACACCCAGGAGGTGGAGGGCCGAGATCCAAACGCCTCTAGGTATACTGACTCATCCTCAGAGGGATTGTTGGTGGGCCAGTTTCCCTCTGTTTCAGAAGTTCTAGGATGTCTGAGAAGGAGACATCCTCAGAGGGGATCTAGGGATCCCTCTGACTCATCAAAGTCAGTATCCGAAGTGACAGACTCAGGGGAGTCTACATGCTTCCTCTTACAAGTCCTCTTCCTAGGAGGATCTCCCGAAACATCAGGAGAATCCTCGGAAGAGGGGAAATTCCCAATGGGAAACCTGAGGCGGAGGATCTCTGGGTCCTGTAGCAAGAGAAGTGGCAGAGATGTCAACAGGTACAATAGAGGGAGGAGCTACGGGAAGAGACTGCTGACTGATACCAGTGGCCAGTACACTCTTCATCACCTTGAATGCTCCCCCAGGCAGGTCCGAGAGGCCCGCTCGAAGAGCTAGGAACTCCAGGGCCACCGAAGGGGAGTCTCCGAGGCAGATGTCGGAGCCGAGGTCACCAAGGCCGAGGCTCCAAGGGGTAGCGGGCTCGGACAAGGGTCCGATGCCACTCACCCCTCGGAGGAGACCATGCACGCCCGACCACCGAACCCCTCTAGGGAAGAGGAGGTAAGCGTACGGGCTGAAGGAGCAGGAGGCGCTATCCGTCCTCCAGCCGTAGCAGTAACCATGCCCGAAGACTCCAACTCCAAGCTCTGGGGTAGAGTTGAAGGAGGAACTGTAACGGGGTGTGGACCAACAGTCGTCTGCTGAGACGGACTGTGTAGCATTTGGGCCAGTACCTGTGACTTGAGCAATCTACTGACCACTCTCTCTAGGTCATGGTCTGACAACCTGGATGACCTTGAAGATCGGCTCCGATGGCTCCGTTCCGATAGAAGAGGCGAGGCGGGAGCCGAAAGTATCGGCCCCAAGGAAGGAGACCTCGACCTCTTCCTGGAATGGGTCATCGGAGCCGATATTACTGATCCTGTCGGCACCGATTTCGGAGCCGGCAGAACGCTTCGATGTATCGGCTCCAGCCGAGCCGATACAGCCACAAAGTAACGGTGTCGGAGCTGATCGGAGCCGACACCGATGCCTGTGCCACATGGGTGTCGGAGCCGATCGGAGCCGACACCGATGCCGTGCGCGTGGGTGTCGGAGCCGGTCGGAACCGACACCACAGTGGTCAAAGCAGATTCGCACCGATAGCCATCGGCCAAAAGCTTAGTGGATCCAGAATCGGCTCCAGCCGGAGCCGATCTCGACTCTATACGAGTCGGAGCCGAGGCCACAGGCTTAGAAACAGAAGCCTGGGTCTTGGCAGATTTAGTTGATTTTTGTGGGGCCGACTTGGCGGAGAGCCCTCCGGCTTAAGAAGACCCCTGAGAATCAACTTATTCCTTCTCTCCTGCAGGACTCTCTGGCTGAAGGAGTGACAAATAGCACAGGAGTCCTGCAGGTGAAGAGGGCCTAAACAGTACAGGCAAGAAGTGTGACCGTCTGTCAGAGACATCTTCTGACAGCACGAGTCACACTTCTTAAAACCTGAAACCCTCTCTTTAGACATGGTGCCTAACAAAACACACACACACCAGTCCAATTAAATTAAACTAATACCAAAAGGTATTTAGTAAAAAATACCAACACACACACCCTAACAGGGGGGGGGGATGGGACAGGGAAATTAACTGACTAAAAAATTAAAAGAGACAGGGATTTCTGTCAGAAAAAGTTAAATTTAAAGTTAAACTATCAAAACAAAAAGTTTTTAACTAAAAAGGGGCTTAAAAGTCACAAATGTGAATTACTTACCAGGAGCTGGTAAAGAGAAGACCTCCCAAGCGGCAACGAGATCTGGGTACTTCCTGCCTTGCATCATGGGATATGGGGCTGCCTCGAGCTGGTAAAAGGAGTTCTCGAGCTAAAGCAAGTGCCGAGTCGGAGCCGAGGGATCGGCTCCGAACCCATCAAGCAAGAATGAAGGCGAGATTGACAACTTAACATGAGTAGTTATATTAATTGCAAGTGGAGCTCCAATACTGACATAAAAGAAAAAAAGAATGGCAAGTTTGTAGTGCTAAGGGGAAACTGGCAAGGGAGGAGGATTACAACGGCATGTATTTATATTCCACCTAAAACTGCTATAACGGAGATTAAGAAAATTCTGGGAGAAATAATTACTTTACAGTAACAAATATTACTTATAGGTGGGGACTGGAATTTGATTTGCAGCATTGAAGATGTATCTGGGTGGCCCAGAAGGGAAAGTATAACAAAGGAGAGTAGATTTTTGAAGAAATTTATGAAAATATTTGGCATGTGAATTCAGTAATAGGTTGTTCAGAGTGAATTTACATATTATTCCCCAAGATATAAAAACTGGGCTAGACAGAATTTACATTTCATAGGAACATGTGCATTTATAGGTTCATAGGTTGGTACTAGGCTATCAGCCCTAAGGCCTATGCAAGCCTAGCCATAACAATTCCCTGGAAATTTCTTCCCACAATATTTACTTCTCTGGGCCCCTGTCTAGCAGGGCAACTGACATGATCCCCGGGGTGAATTTCCTATCTCCCATCCAATTATCAAGGTTCCTTTTGAAGAGGGCCAATGAGGCGCTCTGCTTGACATGTATGGGCAGTCTATTCCAGAGTATGGGGAGTCTCTGGGTCAGGAACCCATCCCTCCAGCATGTTTTGTTCATTGTGATGATAATGTTTAGATCCCTGGAGCATGTAGCTCTGAGGGATTGGGATTTCTTTAAGTGGGGCATGTCCAACAGCTCAGGGTTTGACATGGCCTTGTATGTTAAGCAGAGATCGCCTATGAGTAGAGATATACCACAGAGTATAGCTGGAGTTTTTTTTTTTTAGATGGTCAGCATATGGCATTCTGCTTTAGGCCTGTGATTCTTTTAGTGAGGTATTTCTGTGGCCTTTCCAGCTGTTGCAGATGTCTTGTGAGGTACATACCAAATGGGGCATTATACTCTATAATTGGGTCTAATGAGGGATGAGTTCAGTGGGACAATGACCTCTTTTTTTCTGGATGAAAAGCCCTTAGTGATGAGGTGTGCCACATAGAAGGATTTCCTGACTGTTGTGGCGATGTGGTTATCGAAAGTGAGACCACTGTCCACTTGTGTCCCTAAGTCTCTCATCACACTTTCGATGTTTAGTGTCCTGCCACCTATGTGGTAGCTCATGGGTACATGTTTTTTTCCAAAGGGGATAACTATACATTTCTTGGCATTAAGCTTGAGCCCATGGCTCTGGCACCAGGCATCTGTTTCTGTATGGCCCTTTTGTAGAATATCCACATCATTTGGGGATTATATAATGGCTCCCAGTTTGCAGTCATCTGCAAACTTTCCCTTAGTGTTGGCTTGTACTTCACAGAAGTAGATCCCAAACAAGAGTGGTCCCAGGACTGAACCCTGAGGTACTCCACTTGTCACTTGTCTGGAGCTGGATTCGGAGTTGGCTACCTTTACAGTCTGGGTTCTGTCAGTAAGCCAGTTGGCAACCCATCGAGTGACATAGGGATTTATGCCCAGCTTAGTAAGTTTATCTATGATTCCAGAGTGGGGGATGGTGTCGAAGGCCTTGGCGAGGTCCAGATAGGCTGTGAGGACCACCTTACCCTCGTCCACAGCTCTGGAGACTGATTCGAAGAAGTCAATCAGATTCAGGAGACAAGATCGGCCCTTCACAAACCCAAACTGGGTGGGGTCCAGTGTTTGAAGGTTGCCAATGTCCATGATAATGCATTCCATGCCCTTGCAGATCAGGCTTGTCAGACTGATGGGACGGTAGTTCCCGGGATCCAAGGCGGATCCTCCCTTGTGGAACGGGATAACTGTAGCTGTGCACCACTCAGTGGGCACGAAGCCTGGGTGAGGCTATGATTACACAGGACACTTAGGTGGGGTGCCAGTTCATTTTGTAGTTCATGTAGTACACAGCCTGGGATGTCATCTGGTCCCATGGATGCTGTATTCTTAGCTTTGGAGAGTGTTGTTTCTACCTGTGTGGCTATGATTATCGGAATTTGGCAATCTTTTGGTATTGAGATGGGCCCTTTAGGGGGTGAGAGGGGGTGAAGTTGGCACTAAATCGATCTGCCAGGATATTGGCAATATCCTTGGGATCAGTATATTTAATGCCATTCTGTTGTAGCTCAGAGCAGATCTGAGCATTGCCATTTAGATTCTTGACATAACTATAGAATGCCTTGTGGTTGTCTTTGGAATCTTTGGCAATTTTATTTTCGTAATTAGCTTTTGAGGATTTTATGAGGGATCTCAGTTTCTTACCAAGGCTGGTGAGGGAGTTTTTTGCATCCTGGGATTTTCCTCTTTTCTGCAACAGTTTCTTCCTTCTGTTGTATAGTTTGTTTATAGCAGGGGACCACCGGATTGGATTCCTTTTTTTGGAGAAGATCATCCTGGTTCTATTTGGGATGGCACGATTCATGCATGAGTGGATGTGCTCGTACAGTGCCTTAGTGTAGGATTCTGCAGTCGAACTCCCAGATCCCGTCTGCGTGGGTGTTGTGAAGTTTGTCACTTCTGACTTCAGTAGCATGAAGTTGGCTTTGGAGAAGTTTTTTAAGGAGGTTTCCTTACTGGGGAGTG
Source organism: Protopterus annectens (assembly GCF_019279795.1). Lineage (NCBI taxonomy): Eukaryota > Metazoa > Chordata > Ceratodontiformes > Protopteridae > Protopterus > Protopterus annectens. The sequence goes on from NC_056732.1 coordinate 1,011,790,571, forward strand.
GGGGTGGGATGTGGATGACAAGGGTGATTTGCTTATGGTCAGACCTGATCAATGAGGGGGTGGACCACTGGTGTGGAGCATCTGTCTCCCATGTTGGTAATGACCAGGTCTAGGATATTGGAGCCCCTGGTGGGACAATGGATTAGTTGATCTAGGGCGTTGGAATTTATAAATTCCAAGAACCGTTGGGAAAAGGAGTTGGTACCCGAGTAGTTTTCCCAATTAATGGCAGGGTAGTTGAAATCACCCAGTATTACGGTGTTTGGTTGTATCTTAATATTTTCCAGTATGTTTGGGAAGGTGTAGTGAGAATCTTGGGGTATGGTGGGGGATCTGTAGCAAGCTACAATTTGGATTGCAGTCTTACCTAGTGTTAGTTGCACCTGGAGAATTTCAGATGCATTGTGTTGGGCAACTAGCCTGGAGGTTTGAATATCCTTGGTGAATATGGATACTCCTCCACCTTTAGTGTTTCGGTCTTGGTTTTGTGGCTGAAAAGTGTGGTAAGAATTGTAGCCTGGTATTGCAGGGGTGCTCTCTGGAGCCTTGAACCAGGTCTCAGTCACTGCACAGATATCGATGTTCTCCATTTTAAGGAGTGCCTCGAGAGTGTGCATTTTGAGGTTTAGACTTCTAGCATTGAGTAGCATTACCTTCAGATTTTGCATGCTTGTATCTGTTACGGTGGTGGTTTTATCCTTTGAACCTTGCCTAAAAAAGGCACTATAGGGGTGGCAAGAGCTTTAGCCAGTAACCTGAATCCCAGGGGTGACAGGTGCAGACCATCTCTGGCAAAGCACCGTGGTTTGTCAAGCATGTCTTCCCAGGCAGACAAATACTGGATCCCCTTTGTATGACACCAGAAGCTTAGCCAACTGTTGAAGCCAATCATTTTGTCCTTATACTGTGGTATCATTCTGGGCGAAGGCAGGATGCTTCTCAGGGCTAGGGTCATACCTGTCTGGGTCACATGATCCAAGAGCTCTTCCATGTCTCTTTTCATGTAGTCCAGGGAGGTACGTCTCAGGTTATTCACTCCAGCATGGACAATGACAGTCGTATTTGTACTTCTTGTGGAGTGACTTGAGTGCATGCATTATGTGGCGGATCCTGGCACCCGACAGGCAGCTGACTGTAATTTTGTCCTTGTTCAGCCTGGTGAGTGGGACATCAGTATGCCTGACTACAGAGTCACCTATGACTAAAGTGTTGGGTACATTGTCTTGCCTTAGGGGCTGTTGTTGGGTGGCACACTGGTGTTGTGAGCTATGTGTCACTTTGGTTGTGACTAATGTTTGCTTGTGTTCCGGCTTCGGAGGTCCTTGTTGCTTGGGCAGGTTAATGTTAAGGGCCTCCGCATATGTGGGTTTAGTGTTGCTATGTGTGGGTGTTGATGGTGTGGGTTTTGAAGGGCTATGAGTTGCTATTGGTGTAATGCAGGTGTTAGCCTTAATTAAAGGTCTTGATATGCACCCAATTATTTCAAATCATGTGCCAATAATAGACTAAAATAAAAACACAGGATAATGAAATAAGAATGAGACATTAGCTCTTTCCCACCTATGTGTTGGAGAGGAATTTAAGGAATGGGTAGTGGAGATTATTCAGGAGCTATTCAAGAGGACAGAAATTACTTCTAAAAATATAGCTAGGGAGTGGGATAAAATTAAGGTGGAGTTTAAAAAATAGGGGGGAAATAAAAGAAAGGGAGCTATGGTTAAGAAGTAACAATAATTATTCAGAGGGACTGACAAATGTTAAAATACTGCAGACTGGGGGAAACACACAGAACAAGAGGAGGATCAAATGCAGAATGCTAAGCAGAAAATAAGGGATTACCTCAATAATATACACAAGTTTAGAAAGACTGCTGTTATGAGACTGTTTTTGAAATCACTGAAGCACAGAAACATTTAGCACAATGACTCAGGCAACAGAAAGTAGAAAGGGCCGTAACCAAGCTTAGGCAGCCTATAACTACATCAATAGCAACACCTTACGTATGCTCTCAACTAGTGACCTAGGGGTTGACAGCAACCTTACTTCTGACCACCATGTCTCCACAGTGGTAAGAAGGGCATTCTATACTGCTCATCTCGTAAGTAAGGGCATTACCTCCAGAATAAAAGTTACATCGTCCCTGTACTCTTCCCTCATCAGACCAATAATTGAATAATTGAATACAAGGCCCCTTTCGGTATATGCCATTCCAACACCTGCAGCAATTTGAGAGACCACAAAGGTTCCTCACAAGGAAAATTCTAGGTCTTCACCATCCGAAATCACTGTCACTTTATTCTGTTTCATACAGACTAATAAGAGGCAATCACTGCCTTGCAAACAATGGAATCTCTTACCCTGCTTTATTGGAAATTCTGCATATCCATAAGTCAAATGGTAGATGGGCTACTTGCTCTAAAGTCCTTAACCTAGTATGTGACATCAATAGAACCTGCTGGAGGATGTCTCCCAGAGGTTACCACACCTTTGGAACAGACTCCCACTTCATATTAAATAGGGCACCTCATTGGCACTCTTCAAACGCAATTTGGATGACTGGATGGGTAGCAGTAAATTTAACCCACAGCTTCCACCTGTGTCCCTCTTGGACTTAGGGCAATAGGTGCTGATCATGGAAATAAGGGTAGAACTTGGCTAGGCTTGTAACAGCCATAGTGCCATTAGTCTAGTAACTTCCTACGATCCTAAGATAACAAGGAGGATAACAAGAGATCCCGTAGAGGTATTAAAAAATATTTTGGAAATTCTATAAAAATCTGCAAAAAAACACAGAAATATGGAAATCAAGAAAAGATCCAAATGGAAATGTTTATGGAAGAATTAAATATGCCAAAGTTGGAGGTAGATGAGGGTCAATTACTAATGGCTAGGATAGGAGAAGATAAGACAAAAATTGTGATGTAATGTATAATCAATCTACAGGAAAGTCCCCAAGAATAGATGGTACTCCTGTGGATGTTTGGAAGCTGGGGGGGGGGGGGGGGCTGACAAAGATCTGGAATGTTTTGTTTAACAATATTTCAAGAGGAGGAGAATTACCAACATCCTGGAAGAAAGCAGTGGAAACTGTAATACCTAGAGAGGGTAAAGGTCAATCAGATCCAGCTGCATGCACACCCATTTCAATACTAAACCATAATTATAAAGTGTTCATGTCTATAATGGCTAAATGAATGGCAAAAGTAATCATAAAACTGATAGATATGGATCAATGTAGTTTTGTGGAGGTGAGGCAAACATCTGACAACATTAACAGAACACTAATGATCCAGAGGAAAGCAAAATATAAGAAAATGCCACTGTTGTTGGTGGGTATTGATGCAGCGAAAGCATTTGACAGAGTAATCTGGGACATTATGAGCAGGGCACTGGAAGCACCTGAAAAAATATAAGGTTGATTAAGAGGATTCCCTTATTTTGCATTACATGTACAAACATTGGCAAAGAAAATAAGGGACTCAGAAGTTCAAGGATATAATTCATATGGTAGTCATGAAAAGGTGGCTCTATTTGCAGATGATATTTTATACCTGACAAAAGCAGTGGTGTGGAATATTTTGAGACAGTTTCATATCTTTTTAGTATACAAAAGTTAATGAATCTCAAACAAAAGCAATACCAATAACATATGAATTGGTTCAAGCAGTATCCATATTTATGGGGACAAGATAAAATGAAGTATTTAGGATTATGGATTAAAAATGATTCTGGTGTGGCAGCTAAGGATATGTGGGAAGAGACTAAACAAAAGATAGTACAAAAATTGAGAAAATGGAAGGTTTGTTATATGGATATGGATAGTAAGACACAAGCAGTTGCACTGCTTTTAGTCCCTTTAGTCTTATACACAGGTCAGGCATATTTTTAATAACCGAAGTTGTGATTAGCAATTAAACAGCTGAAGGATATTATCTGGGAGGGAAAGACAGCAGAAGTTAACTGGGATAAGCCTATTTTTCCAGCAGAATAGGGTGAATCGAGATTACCCAATCTGAAGGGGTATTTCACAACTACACAGTTATGGCTCCTATACACAGTACCACCAAAAAACTATAATTCAAAGTGGAAAGAGATGATGATGAAACAGGGGAGAAGCTCAAGCCACAAGGAGAGACTGGGATTTTGGATGGAGGCCTTTAAGGAGAATGACAATAATCATACAGAATATTATCTCTACAAAGAAGCAAAGCTAAGTCAACATGGGAATGGAGAAATGAGATTCTGCCAACAGGGATGACTGTAATTAGGGATACAGACAACAGGCAAGACAGGGATGGAATTTACTGGAGAAAACTGGCAAAGGAACAAAGGTATTGTGAGCAAATAAGTAGAGAGGGAAAGATGACAGAATAGAAGGAATCCAAGAATTTATTTGCATTGAAGTTTAGAGATTGCCTTCCCTATCAAGGATTGATATCACAGTATAAGCAAAAAGAAAGAAATAGTGGGGGTCCTAAATGAAAGACCAGCACTAGTAGAGTTTTTAAATAGAATCTAGAACAGAAGCTGCCATTAAAAAATGAATAATTGGCACAGCATATAAAATAATACACGATAACTATACAAATCAATCACAGGAGATTAGAAAGTACTGGGAAGAGAGACTGGATAAGCAATTCATAAAAAACAATGGAAGATTACATGCATGTCTCGCAAATACACAACAAAATTCAGAAGATTCAGGATTTTTGCTTGGAAATGTTTGCATAGATATTTTTATACCCCAAGTTGACTCCAGAGAGTTTTCCCTCAGGTTGACAGCAAATGTTGGAGGTGTGATGGGGAAGAAAGAGGTAATTGGGAACATATTTTCTGGGAGTGCAGTGAGTTGGCAGCCTTTACGGATTACCTGCAGGATGCATTGTTGGAGATGCTAGGTGCACAGATTGGTGTGACGAGGGAGATGACTTTTCCGAGCTATGATACAAAATCGGAATTGCCTAGACATGGTAAGGTCTTGCTTTGCCTAATTATGGTACCTGCCAGAAAAGCAATTACTAGAAAATGGAAATCAAAATCTAAATCAACTATACTGGATGTAGTGAATACAATAACGGAGATAAAACTGGAATTGAGATCTTTAAAAAAAGGGTAGGAGCAAACTACTTAGGAAAAAAATTGGAATTGTGGGAACAATATACATACAAGGGAGGAATGATGTTTAAAAGAAGGCAGGACTTAAATGAGCTATGTAATGTTTGACTGAAAATAACTGGGTTGGTTATACATGATGTATAACATTTGCAGGTGGGAGTCTGACAGTATGGTTTGTGATGTAAAATATTTGCAACTAGAACTATGTCAGTGTGATTTGTTTTTATTTATATAAATGTATGATTGCCTATGTCATAACTGATGGCTTACTAAAAATGTTTCTTGTTTAAAAAGGTAAGAATTGAATAACTTATGTAATGTTGCTTAACTTGTATGATATATAGCAACACATGAAGTAAAATGTTTGTACATGTGAACTTGTTAATACAGTTTGATTACTTTTATATAAATCTAAATTTGTCTATGTCGTAAGTAGTAATTCAATAAAGGTGTATAAAAAAAGGGAAGAGGAGTGATACTTCACAGAAGGCAGGACCATCAGTAATTTATATAATGTTAAAGTGAATAATACAAAAATCATATTTGTATAATGAATGCAAAAATCATTGTAATGTTCTATTTTCTCTTTTTATGTTTGAATGTATACTCATGTCACTATGAATATGTGATGCTAATAAAGATATTTAAAAAAAGGAAGAGATGGTGGAGGGAGCTTTAACAAAGTCTAAAATACCGTGTATACCAGCCTGGCAAATCCAGTCCTGGTCTTGAGAAAGTATCCATTTCGTAATGTGTTGTAAATGAGTGAAAATATCAAGTAGCTGCTTCCAAAATAGATCTACAGTCCATACCTTTCCAAAATGTCCCAGTAGTAGTAAACTGCCTTTATAGTGTGCGCCTTTAACATTCTTAGGAAGATTTTTGCCATGATTAGAACAGCAGAACTGAATGCAAAGAGAAACCTATCTGGAAACAGTTTAGAAATTCTGTCCCTTTTCCTTTTCATCATATTTGTGTCTTTTCACCATATTTGTTTGGTCTTTCGGCTTTTCCCGGCTAGGGGTCGACACAGCGGAACTCCGGTCTGCTAATGATTGGCAGTAGATTTTTACGTGCTGGCTTGCCGGGCCTAACGCACAACCTTCAACGAAGGAACGCCCATTCACGCATGTTGACACAGAAGATGCTCTAACTGAGAATCGAACGGGCAACGTCTGTGAGGCGACAACGCTACCATCTGTTTTCCTAAAATCTTTTATTTGTATTCAAATAAAACATCAGTTGTCTGTGTACATCAAGGCAGTGAATAATCCTTTTTTATTTTGTGGACTAGAATAAAAGGCAGGGGAGCTGGACAGTTTGGTTATGAGTAAATTCAGACTACTTCAGGCATAAAGGAAGAATTCATTCTAAGAATCATCCTATAATTGAAAAAACAAAGAAATGGTGAACAACCATAAGGGCCTGTAATTCAGGCATCTGTCTAGCAGAAGATAAAGCTACTAGCAAAACAGTATTCCAAATTAAGATTTATTTATTTAAAATGTTTAACAGGATGAGTGGACTGGTCCCAATATCTTTTTCTGCCATGACTTCAGATAGAAAGCATCAACAAAACACAATATTGCATTGACAGAGTAGACAACAAATGTACAAACAGAAGACAGCAATTGTACAAACGAGACAGCAGGCATAAAATATGGTTAACACATTCATAGCAAAAGAAGCATTAACTTACAATCACAGAGAACCTACTGAGCAACTCTCAAATGCATTTGCTTAATTACAAATGTAAACAGACACATACATTTCAAGGCAAAAATATAGAAGATAAAAATGATTAAACAAGGTAAAATACTTTAAGGAAATTATTACATTATAATTAAGGCATGTAAAGAAAAAATAATTTCCGTACCTTGCCCATTAGAATACATGTTATAAGAGATGTTGCGAACCATCATCTCAAAAGTTTTGAAAACCTGCATCATTGAAACATCTGTATTTAAATGACTTAAGATGTGATTTAGGCTGAATATGGAAGACTGGGAGCTCAGTTACATCCTGAAGCTCAGAAGGGAGAGCATTCCAAAGTGTGGAAGCCACTGTCGTATGCTCCCTCAGAAGTAGCTAAGGCATGCAAGGGTCTCTGCAACTCTGTTCTTGAATGCCTTAACTTATAAATGGTACATCTATTACAAATCAGTTTCTTCAATGGTGGACTGTAAGCTGCTACTGAGCAGTTTGAATGCAAGTATATTTAAAAGAAACTGAGCTCTAGCTTCTATTGTAACCCAGTTGTTTTTCTCCGTGGTGATGCAATGGTGTTCAATTATGTGAGACAAGTCAGAATTTTAGAGAAGACTTTGGCTGCAGGTTCAAAGGGAGATCTAGTTAACTTTTCTAAAACACTCAAATCCTAAGTAGGTGCCACCAACTTTCTTGGTGATTTAATGTGCTAACCCCCCTTTAAAACTGTTTGACATGATAAAAAGAAGATAATTGGTGATCTGGTGACAAACAGGCTGTAATGGTTGAAAGAGGTACCTTTACTGACGTATAGGCAAGGTCAGAATTGAGTAATTCACAGAGTAACTGAAGAATCAGGGGTACCCCCCACTTGAGATGGTTCCTGTACTCTTGGTACCAAAAAGAACATATTTTCCATTTGGATAAACAAAATTTCCTAGGAAGCAGATAATGGGGAAATCAAGAAAAAGCACAAATGGAAATATTTATGGAAGAATTAGATATGCCAAGACTAGATGTAGATGAGTCTCAATTAACAACTGCTAGGATAGGAGGAGATGACAAAAGTGGTGATGTACAACCAAACTGTCCTTCAAAGAATCCCTTCATCTTCATCTATCTGCCCACTGGCAATGCTCCTGCGCTATACCCCATATAACCTGACACCTACCTGTTCCTCTCTCTCTCACACACTTATCCATCTTTCACACCATCAACACACTTTCTTCTATCTCTTATAACTTATGTCTCATCCACTGTACTCTACAGTGTCATCACTTTGTTACTGTACACCACCCTCTACAATGTAGTCTTCTCTCTTCTGTATTTCAGTTGTATGTAATGTTATTATATAGTCACAGCTGTTAAACTACTTTGTTGCATATGTAAACATTATTGGCTTGCTTTAACTAATAGTTTTACTCTACTCAAACTTGTAATTTAAACTGTATATAGTACCCATGTCAATTTACTGTATGTTACTTATGTCAGTATACTGTATATCGTTCTTATGTCTACCTGGAGCTTTTCTCCCCAGGCCTCCACAGAAAATGGGCTCATTTTGGCCCAGTGGACACTCCTGGCAAACAAATGTAAAATAAATAACTACAGGACAGTCTCCAGGATTAGATGGCTTTGGAAGCTAAGAGGGAAGAATGTGATGATCTGGAAGGTTCTGTTTAATGGTATTTTAAAAACAAGGATAGCACTAACATTCTGGAAGAAACCTGTGGTGGCTGCAATACCTAAAGATGGTAATTCCCATCAGATCCAGGTTCATATAGGCCTGTTTCACTTCTAAACCATGATTATAAAGTGTTTACATCTATAATGGTTAAAAGAATGGCAAAGATGTTGCCAAGATTGATAAGATATGGATCAATGTGGTTCTGTGGAGAGGAGGCAAACAATAATAGAACAATGATGATCTAGGGGGAAGCAGAATGTAAGAAAAGTGTGTAAAAAATGTAAATATGATTAATAAAAAGATGCAAACACAGCTGAATCACAAGGTTTTAAAACCTTTGACAGGTAAAAAAATGAGTCAATGCATACATAAATAACTGAATAAACAAAATAATTTGGGTAGTCAATGAATGAAACGTACATAAAAACAGCATATATAATTTTTTTCACACACTTTCTTCAGCATATTGTGATTTTAATATTGTCTATATTGTTCACTTTGCATTTCATACCACATTTCTATAAAACACCATTATTGCATTTTAACAGTTGTGTGAACTTTGTTTCACTGCTTCATGAATGTAATATGCTACAACTGCCATAATTTCTATTTGTGACATTGCCTGCTATGTGATATCCCCTCGATTTGATTGGGTGTTGTATTTAAATGAATCATCAATGGTAAAAAGAAACTACTCTGATAAAGTCTATGTGAAGTTGATTTTGAATGAAAGCGCTCAGTTTTTATGGTATTTCAATAAATGGTTGGTTGCAGTGCTGGTTAGGCCCTTTGTGCGTGGTTGTTATGATTAAATAAAGTTAGGAGTATGATTTAAAAAGGTTTTCGTTAAGGCAGCTAAGGATATCTAAGAAGAGACTAAAGAAAAGATAATACAAAAATGGAAGAACTGGAAGCTCTTGTTTATGGATAGCAAGATACAAACAGTGAAATGTTTTTAGTGCCTTTAGTTTTACATACTGCAGGTTAGCCATATTTTTATCAACCACAGCAGAAGTTGTGGACAGCAATTAATAATGACTTGAAGGGTTTTATCTGGGAGGAGAAGAGGGCAAAAGTCAAGTAGGATAAAATGATCCTTCCAATAGAACACGGAGGATTGGAATTAACTGATTTGAAGTAATATTTTAGAGCTACTCAGTTGAGACTCCTATACATAACACAAGTAAAAAGCTATAATTCAAAGTGGAAAGGGATGACGAAACAGGGGGAAGCTCAAGAAATAAGGTGTGTGTGAGATTTCAGATGCAGGTATTTAAGGAGAATATGGATATAATATTCTGTATGGCTACTGTTAAAGTAGCTCAAAGTATTCTAAGTACTAAGCCAATATGGGAATGGAGAAAGGAGATTCTGCTGGCAAGGATGACTGCAACTAGGGGTACAGAGAATAGGCAAGAGGGAACAGTAATTTACTGGAGAACACTGGCAAAGGAAACAAGGTATTAGGAGCAAATAATTAGACAGGAAAAGGTAACAGAAATGGGAAGAGGCCAAGAACACATTTCGACTGCAGGCTAGAGACGGACTTCCCCATGAAGGATTAATATCAGAGTATAGGCAAAGAGAAAATGATAGAATACTAAGTGAAAAAAAAACACTGATAAGAGTTTTTAGTGAATCTAGAACAGAAATTGCTGTTAAAAGGGGATAAATAGTAGGCCATATAAAATATTGTTTGATAACTATAGGAATCTATCAGTGGAGGATACAAGAGATTGAATAAGCAATTCACAAGGAAACAATTAGGGGATATAATGTATGGATTCCAAATATGCAACAAGTCTAAGATTTTTGCTTGGAAGTGTTTGCTCAGGTATTTTTATAACCCAAGCAGACTCCAAATAATTCTTCCTTCAGGTAGATTGCAAATATTGGAGGTGTGATAGGGAAGAAAGACTTAATTGAGAACACATTTTTTGGGAGGGTAATGAGTTGGCAGGCTTTAAAAATTCACTACAGACTACTCTCAAAAATACTGTGAGCAAACTGATATAACTAAGGAAATTATTTTTTGAGCTGCAATACTGGATCTGAATGCCTACACATAAGAACTTCATAAGTTTAATTCTGGTGGCTGCCAAAAAAACAAATAGAAATTGGAAATACATGTCTAAACCAATATGATTTACGTTTTTTCCATGAAATTTGCTCATACCCTTTTCTTAAGAACTCACTTCCAGTTATTTTATGTCTTTTACTATACTCACTACTTCTTGTATGGCTGGTTTAGACTTTGATTTCCATTTTATAGTAATTGTTTTCTTGGCAGGCACCAGAATTAAACTCAGCAAGGCCAATTCAGTATCACTGCTCAAAAAAATAATTTCTTTAGTTAAATCAATTTCCTCCACCAGTATTTGTGACAGTGTGCTCTGCAGGGAATTTTTAAAGTCTGCCAACTCATTACACTCTCAAAAAATATGTGCCCAATTACCTCTTTCCTCCTCATCGCATCTCCAACATTTGCAGTCTACCTCAGGAAAAAATTTTTGGAGGTCTGCTTGAGTATAAAATAACTATGCAAACACTTCCAAGCAAATACCCTAAATCTTCTAGACTTTGTTGCATACTTGGGAGCCATACATATATCCTCCCACTGTTTCTTTGTGAATTTCTTATACAGTCTCTCTTCCCAATCCTTTCTAACCACCTACAATTTATTTTGAGAGTTTTCATGCAATATTTTTTATGTCCTACTAATTAACTTTTTTTTTTTTTTAATAGCACCCTCTGTTCCAGATTCCACTAAAAACTACCAAGTGCTGGTCTTTCATTTAGGATTCCTCTATTCCTTTCTCTGTGCCTATACTCGGATATCAATCCTTGATGGAGAAGGCTATCTCTAGCCTGCAGTCCAAATGAATATTTGGTCTCTTCCCATTCTATTATCTTTTCCCCTGCAATTATTTGAAACCAATACCTTGGTTTCTTTGCCAGTTTTTTTCAGTAATTTACAGTCCCCTCTTGCCAAAAGGGCTAAAAACATTTTCATGGCTTGTATCTTGCTATCCATAAAACAGAGGTTCAAATTTCTCAGTTTTTGTATTATCTTTTCTTTAGTCTCTTCCCACATATCCTTAGGTGCTATAGCAGAATCCTTTTTAATCTATACTCCTAAATACACCATTTCATCATGTCCCCATAAATATGGATATTGCTGAACCAATTTGTGTGTGGGTACAGTTTACAGATGTTGCTTTTGTTTTATCTTCATTAATTTTGCATCCCGAAAAGACTTGAATCTGTCTCAGAATGCTCCACAACACTGAAATATCCTTTTGATTTTATCAGGTACAATTCCAGTGTGGCAGACATGGATAGTAAGATGCAAGCAGTTAAAATGTTTTTAGCCCCTTTGGTCTTGTACACGTCAGGCACATTTTTATCAATTAGAGAAGTTGTGGGTAGCAGTTAATCAAGAGCTGAAGAACTTTACCTGGGAGGGGAAGACCACAAGACTCAAGTGGGATAAAGTGGATTCTTCCAGTAGAAGAGCGCAGATTGGGATTACCTAATTTGAAGAGGTACTTCAGAGCTACACAGTTAAGACCCCTATACACAGCACAAACAGAAAACTATAATTCCAAGTGGAAAGGGATGATGATGAAACACGGGGAAGCTAAAGAAGCAAGTAGAGACTGGGATTTTTAGAACAATAATCATGCAGAATATTATATCCATAAGGTAGCAGAAAGTATTCTAAGAATTAATCCAACACGGGAATGGAAAAAGTAGAGTTTGCCGATAGGGATGACTGCAATTAAGGATACAGACAATACGCAAGAAAGAGCTGGAATTTATTGAGAAAACTGGCAAAGGAACCAAGGTACTGGGAGCGAATTACTAGAGAGGAAAAGATGATAGAATGGGAAGATGCCAAGAATTTATTTGGACTGCAGGTTAGAGATTGCTTTCCCTATCATAGACCAATATCAAAATATAGGCAAAGAGAAAGTAACAGGGGGTACTAAACAAATGACCAGCACCAGTAGTTCTTTAATAGAATCTAAAACAGAAGCTGCCATTAAAAAAGGAATACTTAGTAGAGCATATAAAATATTGCATGACAACTATAAGAATCAATCAGAGGAGGTTAGAATGGATTGGGAAGAGAGACTGGAAAAGCAATTCCCAAAGAAACAATAGGAAGATATATGTTCGCCTCCCAAATATCCAACAAAATCTAAATGATTTAGGATTTCTGCCTGGAAATATTTACATAGATATTTTTATACCCCAAGTAGACTCCAGAGAAATTTTTCTCAGGCAAACAACAAATGTAGGTATGATTTTCATAGGGAAAGGGCTAATTGAGAACATATTTTCTGGGAGTGCGGTGAACTGGAGGACTTTAAGGATTCCCTGCAGGACACACTGTCGGAGATGCTGAATGAGCAGATTGATCTGATGAGGGAGATTTACTTATTTATTTAACATTTGTTTACTGGGAAAGTCCGACTGGACACAGGTCCTTTTTCAGCAGAGGCCCGGGCAGAAAAGTGCCATGAGTAATAGTAAATTTTCATTCACACATTAAAATAATCAAAAAAGTATAAAGTAAACAAAATGTAGTATACATACGAACATTCAAATTTGTTACATCTTGACAACAAAACCTAGGCTTTGAACATAGTTAGTACTATTTGTAGGTATGACTTGATATAAGGTTAAGACAGGTCAGTAGGAAGAAATGATTAAACACCGGGGGATACGTTGGATATGTTTTGGGTATACTATGATGCATCAGAGCACTCATGACGGGTTAAGTACAGGAAGGAACACAGCCACTTATTTTTTAGATAAGCTTTAAGTGATGGCTTAAAGTGGTTAGTAGATGAGATTGAGAGAATGGAGTTAGGAAGGGAGTTCCATATACGAGATATATAGTTGGAAAATAAAGATGATTCTTCTGAGCTTTGATACAGAATTGGAATTGCCTATGCATGGTATGGCCTTGCTGTGTCTAATAATGGTGGCTGCCAGAAAAGCAATTACTAGAAAATGGGAATCAAACTCTAAACCAACTATACTAGGAGTAGTGAATATCATAACAGAAATAAAACTGGAAATGAGATCTTTAGAAAAAGGTAGGAGAAAATTATATAGGAAAAATGGGAATTGTGGGAACAATACATACAATGTAGGAATGAGGTTTAAAAGGCAGCAGAACTTAAATGAGATATGTAATGTTTGACTGAAAAAGATTGGGAAGATTATAAGTGATGTATAATGTTTGCAACTGGGAGTGTGTCACTATGGATTGTGATGTAAAATGCTTGCAACTAGAATTGCGTTGGTGTACTTTGTTTTAATTTGTATAAATGTATGACTGCCTGTGTAGTAAGTGATGGTTTAATTAAGATTTTTTTGTTTAAAAAAGGCAGAAATTGAATAACTTATGGAATGTTGCTTAGGTTTTATAACATATATCAATATATGTGAAGTAAAATGGTTGTTATATTATAGTGTGATTACTTTTATATGAATGTAAATGTGCCTATGTCAAGTGATAATTCAATAAAGGTGTCTGAAGAAAAAACAAGAAAAACTTATGTCGTCAGGTGAGCTGCTAACTGGCTTACCAACAGATCACACTCAAAGTTGGGGACTTTACCTCAACCAGCATACCTATAATAACCAGTGGGGTTCCACAAGGGTCAGTGCTGAGCCCCCTATTGTTTGGAATATACTTCTCAGAAGTTTAGGCCAAAACAGAGGAGGAGTGGCTGACAAAGTTTGTTGACGACTGAAAATAAGGTGCAATCAATGAATCCCCAAACAATGTCATATACTTCAAGAGGGAGTTATACAAACCAATGACTGATGCCAAAGCCATGGACTCAAACTCGGCGCAAAAAAATGCATCACCACCCCCTTTGGTACAAATGATATCCTTGCAGACCATCATATAAATAATACTCTAACAACTCAGTACCGAGAAACTTAGGAATGCAAGTGGACTGTAGCCTAAACTTTTCCTGCAAAGGATAATCCATCAACCAGTCAATATACCAAAGCCTTTAGATCTTGTATGTGTCGTACATCACACATATGCTCCCCATACAGGACACAAGGCATAAAGGTGACGTATGGATGCAGTTACCCAGAACTCAATTGCCCCTGCAGGGAAACAATCACCACAGGACAAAAGACGTTATGGACATCCAGAAGAAGAAAATGTAAATGGCAAAGGGAGACCTTCAGCCAGGAGGGGAACCAAAAGAAAGCCCAAAAGTAAAGGGGATTGTAGGGAGGGAGGGAATGAGGAAGCAAATACTGCAACAGTGAAGAGAAGGACATTACTACTATGGTATGATTTTACACAGCGGTACTATGTCCTATCTCACTGTTGCAATATTCTTCACAGTACAGAGAGTACACAAGCTCAAGAAAATTACTGGGCTGGTGGAAGGCTGGAAAAAGCCCTCACAAATCCATGCAAAATTTCTCACGCTAAACCTGTTCTGGCCCTAGAAAACATATCCAGTTTATACTGCTTAGTCAAGGCATGCACTGAAGACCAAGTAGTAACTACAAGGATGGAACTGGTGTCCAACCCCTTAAAGAAAGCATCAGAAGAGGCAACAGCTCTGGTGGAGTGAGCTCTCACTGAAGTTGACAGACACTTGTCATGGAAATAAAAAAAATAAAAAAAAAGAAATGGCCTTAGAAATCCAGGAGGAGATAGCTCACTTAGAAACAGCTAAACCCAATGTCTTGGGAATAAATTAAACAAAAAGCTAGTCAGACTTACAACTGGCCTTAGTTTTATCCAAATAATACCTGAGCTATCTGTGCAAATCCAAGGTATGGAGGTCCCTTTCACTAGAAGGCTGAGGAGAGTGAAAAAAAAGTATGAAAAAAGGAGTTGCACTGCCTCACTCAAGAACAACTCATTAACAACATTGGGCATAAAAGAAGGATTAGTGCAAAGGGATACACTGTCCCTGTGGGGGGAAAAAACATGGATGGCCACAAGGACCTGAATCTCAGAAACCCTCTCAGCAGAACTAAGAGCAAGCAATAAAAAAGAAGTTATGTACTCACCATAACGTTCCATCTGAGTAGGTAACTTCATTTGTCTGCAACCTGTGGGTATCGGATCCGTCCTCGGATCCGAGCCGGCAGCTTTACCTAGCTAAAAGATCCGAGCTCCTAGCTCCTCCCCCTACCCATAATACCCTGCTACACATCCCCCATCCTCAGATCGAGTTTGCCTATAAAGACTCCACAGGACCCTCGAACGAGGCCAGTAACCTACTGCCTAACAGCATGAGCAAGCCTATCCCATGGTTAAGAAGCACGAAACTGGTTAGGGGGAATGGAGGGGGGGGTCGGTTGCAGACAAATGAAGTTACCTACTCAGATGGAACGTTATGGTGAGTACATAACTTCTTTATCTGAAGAAGTTAACTTCATTTGGTCTGCAACCTGTGGGACAGGGTCCCCAGCTACCTAGAAACCTTGGCTGCCCTCAAGGAAGAATATTCCAGAGCACCGTGGAGCCAAAGGAAGCCCTACTCCTGGATATCATACCCAATTTATAATGGGAAATGAATGTATGAGAGGAAGACCAAGTAGCTGCTGAACATATGTCGTCTATAGGGACTCTAGACCAGAATGCTGCAGAGGTAGCTATGGATCTGGTTGAATGAGCATGGATTCCCACAGGTACCGGTTTGTTTGAAGCTAAATAAGCTTGAATGATGCATTGTGAAATCCAGTTGGCTAAAGTAACTTTGGTAATAGGTTTACCTAGAGAAGACTTGGCAAAGGACACACACAATTAATCAGATTTGCGGTTGGTTGCTGTCCTGTGCAAATAAAAACGCAGTCGTCTATGTACATCCAATTTGTGTAATGTGTATTCCCCTTTGTTCTGGGAATTGGGAAAAAACACTGGCAGATTAATAGACTGATTACTATTCGACTAAGAGGCTACTTTAGGAAGGAAGGATTAGTCCTGAGAGAAACTCTGTCCTTATGAAATATTAGGTAAGGGGGTTTCATACAGAGGGCTTGAAGCTCAGACACTCTCCTGGCTGAAGTTATTGCAATCAGGAAGGCTGTTTTCCAAGATAAAAATTTCAACTGAGCAGAAGCAGCCAGTTCAAAAGGAGGGCCCGTCAAAGCCTGTAGGACCAATGTTAAGCCCCATGGTGGGACCGCAGACTTAACTAGCGGTTTTAACAGAAAGGTTCCTTTTAAAAAAGTTGTGCAAATTCTGGTGGAAGCCAGGATCCTACATCATCCCCAACATGAAAATGAGAAATGGCTGCCAACTGTACTTTAACCGTAGATGCACTGGCTCCCTGATGAAAGACGGGACAGAAAATCAAGAATCGTCGTAATAGTGACAGTAAAGAGGTCTAAGCCCGTCTTTGGCCCAGATGGAAAAACGTTTCCATTTACTACTGTGGATTTTTCTTGTAGAAGGTTTGTGTGCTGCTACCAGAATAGCTTTCACTGGTGACGAGATACCGGGAGTCCTTGCTATCAGCGGAACTGGATCAACCAACCCGTGAGCTTGAGGTCGCCCAGGTTTGGGGGTTGTAATCCCGCAGGATGAGAAATTAGATCTGGAATGGGATCTAAGATCCAAGGAGGAACTACACTGAGACCGCAGGTAAGGGAACCAGATCTGGCGAGGCCAGAATGGGGCTATGAGGATTATCTTGCTCCCCAACCGATGGGATTTCTGCAGGAACTTCGTCATGCGCGGAAGCGGGGGATAAGCATAAAGGAGACCGGGGGGCCAAGCATGAACCAGAGTGTCTCTGGGGCTCTCCCCTATTGGGGGAATTAGAGCGAAAAATTCGCTGCACTTTGCGTTTGATGGAGAAGCAAAAAGATTGCAGCAAGGAAGACCCCATTTGAGGAAGATTTGTTTCGCTACTAACGGGTTTAGAGACCACTCGTACGGTGTGAGGATCAAGCAACTTAGATTGTCTGCAAGGATGTTGGTCTGGCCCGGAACGTGCATTGCTACCAGAAAGCGGTTGGTGGAGAGCGCCAATTCCCAAACTCTCATAGCCTCTCGGCAAAGGGGATAAGATCTGGTTCCTCCCTGTTTGTTGATGTACCAGACTACAGCCATGTTGTCTGTCTGAATTGCAATAGTTCCCGGAGGAAGAAGGTCTTGTAGGGCTTGCAACGCCAGAAGCACCGCCCTCATCTCCAGAACATTGATATACAGAATGGTCTCTGAGGGAGTCCAAGTGCCTTGGATGGTCCTGCCCATAGTGTGCCCCCCCCCCCCGAGGCGAGAAGCGTCTGTGGTCAATGTGGCTTGGGGCTGAGGCATGACAAATGGTCTCCTCTCTTGCAGCTCCTGAGAGTGAAGCCACCAGAGGAGGGAGTCCTTGCAAACCCTGCTCAAGGGAATCCAGGTGTTCAAGGGGTGCAGTAAAAGTGACCATTGGACCTGAAGAGTCCACTGAAGAATTCTCATGTGCAGTCGCACAAAGGGCGACAGACCAATGGCTGCCGTCATGGAGCCCAAAGCTCTCAGGACTAATTCCGCAGGTGGGGCTGGGGATTGAAGAATTGCCAAAACATGAAGAGACAAACTGCACAACCTGTCTGTTGTTAGAAAGGCCTTGGAGTGGCGTGTATCTATCTTGGCCCCTATAAATTCCGGAACCCGCACAGGATGAAGGAATGATTTTTGAAGGTTTACAGTAATACCCAGACACTGAGTAAGGGCCAGCGTATAATCCCTGGCTGAGCAGAGCTGATGCCTGGTGGAGGCGGTGAGGAGCCAGTCGTCCAGGTACGGAAAGACCCGAATGCCCTGAAGTCTCAGGTGGGCTGCGACCACTGCCATGACCTTGGTGAACACCCTGGGGGCTGAGGTGAGGCCGAACGGAAGAGCCCTGAACTGATAGTGACTGGCTCCCAGCCGAAAGCGGAGGAACCTCTTGGATCGTCTGTCCATTAGAATGTGGTAGTACGCATCCTTGAGGTCTATGGAGCACATCCAGTCATTCTCCTGTAGGAAGGGGAGAATAGATTAGAGAGAGACCATCCAGAATTTCTCTTTGTGGATGAACAGTTTTAGAGATGAGAGGTCTAGGATAGGCCTCAGGTCCCCCGTCTTTTTTTAGCACTAAAAAGAACCTGGAGTAATTTCCCAATCCGGACTGGCCTGGAGGGACGTGCTGGATGGCTCTTTTTTCTAATAGCTTCGAAATTTCTGAAGCTGACACCTCCCTTTGATCGGGTGGGACATCGAGGAGGCGTTTCAAAGGAGGGGAAAGACTCAGAAAGGGAATGGAATAACCTCTGGATATAATTTGGAGCACCCACCGATCTGTAGTAATGGACTCCCAAGTTTGGAGGTGCTCTGACAGACACCCCCCCCCCCGACTGCCTCCAGAGAGGGACAGTCAGGTAAGCCCTCAGGGCTGTTGCGCGGGCCTCTCAGAGAAAGGTTCTCAAGACCTGAGATTCCTCAGCCCCCCCTCTGCCTCTGGGCCGGCATCCACCTTGTCCTCCTCTGCCTCTGAAGGACGAGGGGTCCGAAGCGGGACGGGACTGCTGTGATTTCCGGAACCACATCTTTTGTCCCTCTGGTTCCTCGAGCAGGACCGTTGGGGGTTAGAGAAGCAGATCCCGACGGCAGACAGAGTCTTCCAGTCTTTCTCGCTTTGGACCAGCGTGTCGCGGATGGTCTTGCCAAAGAGCGTAGAACCGTCAAAGGGCGCACTCGTGAAGGACGCCTTGAAGGGTTCCACAAAATCACAAAGGCGGAGCTAGGCATGGCGCCACAGAGCAATGCCTGCTCCGCTGGCTCTAGCCTCTCCCTCAGTGGAATGGGAGAGTAGCCGCACAGATGTGTTAGTAATAGATTTCAGGGTGGTCATGCGAGCTGAAAAGGTGCGTTTGTCCTCGGCCGCCATGGACTCCGGGGGGCTCCAGCGTATTCCTTAATCAAGTATCGTTGGAGACTGATGACTTGCGCCATATAGTTCACCGCCCTTACAGAGAAGGTAGCTGAAGCAAACATCCGCTTTCCAATGCGGTCCAACGTCCAAGATTCCTTATCTGGAGGGTGAACCAAGGAACTCTCCTGCGCTAGTTCCTTCTTGGTGGCAGCCGCCACCACCATGGCATCTACTGGAGAACGTTTAGACCATGCCAGCCTATCAGAAGGGGGACTAAGTATCTTGTCTGGCCGCCTGGGAATTGGCTCCATGGTGTCCGGCTCCTTCCAAGCCCTGGTGGTAATTAAGTCCACCAGAGGGTCAGGGGGGACACCCAAGAAGTAGACGGGCCTGCATCAAACGCCTCCAGGAACACAGACTCGTCCGAGGAAGGTGTTTGGGCAGACCACCCTCCTCCGATTCGTAACATCTCCATGATGTCTCCAAAGGAGACATTCTCAGGGGGTGACCGTGGGGAAACTTCCCCTTCCTCCAAGTCTGTGTCCTCCGTGAGGGACTCAGGGGAGTCCAGGTGCCTCCATTTGCACTTCCTTTTGTGAGGAACCTCCTCGGTGGGGCTATCCGAGGAGGGCTCACCCACAGGGTCTTGTTCCTCTAAGGGAACCAACTGGAGCGCCGATGCAGGCTGTCCCTGTGGCCAGATGACGGAGGACAGGCCCAAATGCACAGGGGTGACAGATGGATCTGCAGCCCGGACCGGGGATCTGGAAGTCCTCGACAGCACCCTCTCCACTACATCAAACGCCGAGGGTGAACCGCTCTCCACTGACTCTGAGAGCAGCCCCCTCGGCTCTGATGCAGGGATCGGCGTCAGAGCCGAAGCGGTCGGACCTGAGAGGGAAGTGTGCTCCGACCTAAATGGCACCAAAGACACAGTTCCCCCCACGGATCTGAAGCTCGGCTCTCGGCCCCAAGAGCTAGGATCCGACACGCTTGAGGGCATAGTCAGCGTTGAAGTAATCAAGACTATCGGCGCCGACGGTTCCCCGGGTCCAAAACGGCACGGATCCGAAGACTCCGAAACCCTAAACCGGGTCGGAGAAGGAGCGATCGGGGTAAAGAAAGGGGCCAAGCTCCCCCTCCCGAAGGGGGGAGGCTGGAGCACCCCCATCTGCATTTGAGCCTGCAGGAAACGATGCATCATCCGGTCCAAATCAGCGTCGGTCAAGCTTCTGGTAGATCTGGAGGAGGTCGTAGAGGCGGGCCTGGAGGGCCGCCTCGAGGACCTTGAGGGAGACCGGTACTCCTCTTCCGGCTCCAGGGAAAAGCAAGGAGAACGGAGCCGAGAATGAGGAGAACCAGAGGCCCTCTTAGCGGGACTAGCTACCTTAGCTGGCGGGGCTGAGGGATGAGACTCAGCCCGCCTTTTATGCTTGTGCCAGTCCTTATCTCTCCTTTTTTCTTTAGAAGAGGAAGAAGAGTCCCCCTCACCCTGAGAAGCAGAGGGAGTTTGAGTCCCCAACAAGGGAGGGGGATTGGAAGGCACGGAAGCCGCAGCCACAGCCGCGACCGGTGCCTTAGAGGGAGAGGAGGAAGAAGAATCCAGGGGCAATAATCCCACCAGGATTAGCTTGTTCCTCCTATCTCTGATAGCCCGGGGGTTGAAAGCCGCACAAACCTGGCAGCTGGTGGATAAATGGGCCACCCCCAGGCAAATAACGCACTGAGTGTGGCCATCGGCTGGGGACAGCTTATGACCACACTCAGTGCATTTAAAAAAAATGGCTTTAGGCCCTTCAGCCATCACACCACACACACACACACACACACACACACACACACACACACACACACACACACACACTAGGGGGAGGGAATGAAACAAAATGTGAAGTAAATTTACCACAAAAAATACGTTATATATATTAGTCGATAAAGGGGGCTAAACAAAACACACACACACCAAAGAAATTTAGAAAAAAACGATTTTAAAAGGTTTTTATCAAACTGGAAATTTCTCACCCACGCCTAAGAGCTCGTCTCTAGAAGCTGCTACAAGCCTCGGCAAACTAGATCTGAGGATGGGGGATGTGTAGCAGGGGATTATGGGTAGGGGAGGAGCTAGGAGCTCGGATCTTTTAGCTAGGTAAAGCTGCCGGCTCGGATCCGAGGATGGATCCGATACTAACAGGTTGCAGACCAAATGAAGTTAACTACTTCAGATATGATGTACCAGGTACAATGTTGCAGAGAAGCTGAACCTGCAGGCTCAAAAGGAGCCTGGGTCAATTTTTATAAAACAAAATTAATGTCCGAAGAAGGATGTCTAGGCTTCCTTGGGGGGCCTAAGATGCAGGATGCCTTTCAAAAACTGTTTGACCTCAAAGCGAGAAGCCAAAGGATGATTCAAGGGCAGACAGGCAGAAATAGCTGTCAAACGGGCATTCACAGAAGAATAGGGAAAGCCAGACTGGAGCAACTCACACAAATAGCAATGAGCCAGAGGGACCCCCATGGAAAAAAAGATCCTGGTTATGAGCATGGCACCAGGCAGAAAATCTCTTCCATTTGGACATACAAGACTTTCTGGTTGCAGGTTTTTTTGCCTCCTGTAAAACCCTAATTATGTCCTCAGAAAAGAGGTGCTTAAAAGAGATCAAAACCCTATTACCCACAGTGTCAGTTGAAGAGTGGGACAAGTGAGGATGAGTAAGGGATCCCTTCTCTTATGTGCGGAAGTCCAACTGGTGAGGACACTTGTGATGACTGCCCCTGGTCAGATGCATTGGGGGGGGGGGGGACTAGTACTGTCTTAGTCAAAAGGGAGTCACTTAAGATTTTTTGGGGAGTCCATCTGAATCTTCTGCAGGACTCTTGGAAACAGAGGAAGGGAAGGCAAAGAAAAACATCCCCTTCCAAGGAAAAGAAAGGGATTCCATCTTCCATACCAGATGGCAAGGCACTCAAACAGAAAAGAGGGACCTGCCTGTTCAGAGGGGAGGCAAAGAGATCTGAGGAATACCCCACAGATGGACTATACCCAGAAACACATCTCTGTGAAGCATCCATTAGTGAACCTGTGTTGTGGACCTGCTCAGAAATTGTACTCTAAAGGAATATACACTGTCTGAAGAGTTAACTGATAACTGAGACACAGATTCCAAGCCCGAAGAGAAGGTAAGAGTTGGTACCCCCTACTTGTTGATAAATCACATCACTGTGGTGTTGTCCATGTAAACCTTCAGAAGGCCTGAAGAGAGCATAGCCTGAAATGCCAGAACCAGAACTCTTGTCTCTTTGATGTTGATATGGTCTTGACTTCTGATGGGAAGGCCAGAGACCTAGAAACTTTCAGGTGTCCACAGGAATCCCCCCACCTCATGTCTGAGGCATCTGAACAGTTCTTGAGAAGGAACAGCAGGCTGAAAGGGCAGGCCTGGACTGACGGTATGTCGCTGAATCCAACACAAAAATTCCCTCTTTATGCAAGGGAGGAGAGGCACACTGAAATCCAGAGGGCAGCAATGCTGAAGGTCAAACTAATGAAGTACCATTGAAGCTTCTGCATGTACAGTCTGGCAAGAGGTAGCACTGGGACAGAATAAATTCCAGGGCCTGAAGAAACCCTCTGTCCAGAATAGCAGGCAGTGGAAGAACAGACTGAAAGAAAGCTGTCAAATGTAAGACTTTTGGAGGTGGAATAGAGGCAAACATCGGCATTCTCTGAATCCTGCAACCTAGATACATATAATCCTGAGAGGAAGTCAGTACAGACTTTTGGAAGTTGATAGTGAACCCCGACTTGGAAGGGGAGAAATGGTGAACATCAGATCGTGTAAACAGGCAAGTGAAGCAACGGTCTAAATAAGAAAAAAAATCGGAATGCCTTGGAGCCTGCAAAAAGCAATCACAGGAGCTAGGCATTTTGTGAAAACCTTTGGGGCAGTAGAGAGGCCAAAGGGCAAAGCAGAGAACTGAAAATGAGAGAAGAAACACAGAAAAGTAAAAACTTCCTGAAAAAGAGGGCTAATAGGAATATGAAGGTAAGCATAAGTCAGATCCAAGGACACTAGAAAAGCCTGGGTTAGTAAGAGAGGAAACATGGTTTGAAGACTAAGCATCAGAAAAGAAGGAACCTTGAGAAAGATGTTGAGCAAAAAGAGAAAATAGGTCAGCAAGTGCCCCCTCTCCTTTCATAAAACCAGGAGCTTCCTGGAGTAAAATCCATTTCCTACATGGTAAGGGGAGAAAGGCTGAATATTTCTCAGAGGGTCCCATGAACCTCTGAGAAATAAGGCAGTTGCTCCAGAGGATGTTGGAACATTTGGAACATGTTGCTGAAAAAAAAAGAGGTAGAGACTTCCATACCATGAAGTAATCCTGATGGATGACAGACGGCACCCAAGAATCTGAGGTGATAAGATGCTAGTTTGGAAGACAGAGGAGGAGCTAAAGGGACAAGGGGACCTAGCAGAGGGTTGGGGGAGGCAAAAAGTCAAAGAGAAGCAGGCTTGTTGGATAAAAAAGGCTTATGAGCCACAGCAACCTAAGAATAATTAGTATGAATAGCTCACCTGCCACCCTTTATGTCTTTAGAGGCCTGATATGTTTAAGGTCCTGCAAGGCTTTACCATTTTCTTGAAGACACAAACATTTCAGCAGCAGTAGTCCCAAAGAGATTTTTATTCTCCAAAGGAGCATCCAACAACTTGGCCTTAATGCCCTCCGGTAAAGATTCTAGACAAAACTAAGAGCAACACCTCATGACAAACCCAAAGGCATCAGCAGCATCATAGTTGCACTTGACAGAGTGTTGAGCCACTTGAGAGGTACAGCCCAGAACATACAAGGCAGAGGACTTACCTTCAGAATTAGGGAGGTCAGAAATAACCTGATAAGCCTGAGCTATTGAGGCCATAATATATCTGATCATGTGGGTCTGGTAATTGACAGCCTGAAAGGCCAAAGTGAAAGCAGTACAGACCTTATCAATTCTCTCCATTACTGCCCTAGTTACCCTTATCAGAAGGCAAAAGCTTTGAAGAGAACAAAAATTAGAAGTTATGTACTCACCATAACGTTCCATCTGAGTAGGTGTATTCATTTGTCTGCAACCTGTGGGTTATGGATCCGATATCGGATCCGAACCGGCATGGTTTTCCAGCTATGGATCCAAGCTCTCAGCTCCTCCCCTCACCCATAATGCCCTGCTCTACCCTCATGACCTCAGATCGAGTTTGCCAAAGCAACAACACCCTGAAAAGGGTAACATAGAATATGCAGGAAACTGAAAGGCCAGGGGATAGCAGGGCGGGATGGTTGCAGACAAATGAATACACCTACTCAGATGGAACGTTATGGTGAGTACATAACTTCTAAATCTGAAGTAGGATATTCATTTGTCTGCAACCTGTGGGACAGAGTCCCCAGCTACCTGAATCTTGGGCGCCATCATGGAAGGATATTCCGAGCACCGCTGAGCCAAAGGATGCTCTACCCTAGATGCAAGATCCAACTTATAGTGGGAAATAAAAGTATGAGATGAAGCCCACGTGGCTGCTGCACAAATATCATCTAGAGGAATCCTAGCCTTGAAGGCTGCCGAGGTAGATACTGACCGGGTTGAATGGGCATGAACACCCTCCGGTGGCCTTCCTGAAGCTTGATAAGCCAATAAGATGCACTGTGAAATCCAGCGGGACAGAGAAACTTTAGAAATTGGCTTGCCCAAATTAAATTTTGCAAAGGAAATAAACAACTGGTCGGATTGCCTATGACCAGCCGTCCTGTTTAGATAAAATCTAAGTTGCCTGTGAACATCTAATGAGTGAAGCTTATATTCACCTTTGTTTTCATATTTAGGGAAGAAAACAGGGAGGTTAATGGATTGATTGATGTTTGCTTCAGAAGCGACTTTAGGAAGAAAGGACGGGTTGGTCCTGAGGTAGACACGGTCCGGATGAAATACCAAGTAAGGAGGTTTAGCTGATAATGCTTGAAGCTCAGAAACTCTCTTGGCCGATGTAATGGCTACCAAAAAGGCTGTCTTGTAGGACAAGAATTTGAGATCCACCGTAGCCGCTGGCTCGAAGAGGCGGTCAAGGCCTGTAGAACCAAAGAGAGGTCCCAAGGAGGAGCCGCTTGTTTTACAGGGGGCCTGAGAAGAAAAGTACCTTTAAGAAAAATTTTACACAATTTGGCTGACATAAGAGGATTAGAGTCATGGCCAATGTGATAATGAGAAATTGCCGCCAGTTGTACTTTGACTGTGGAACTGCTGGCACCATCGTTAAAAGAGTGGTTAGAAAGTCAAGCACTAATGGAAGAGGAACCGTGAAGGGATTCAGGCCTTGCCGCTCCGCCCACAAAGAAAACCGTTTCCACTTGCTGCGGTAGACCTTTCTAGTGGACGGTTTATGAGCTGCCACCAGAATTGCCTTAACAGGTGACGAAATACCGAGTCCTGATCAAGAGTGGAACTGGAGCAGCCAAGCGGTCAGCTTCAGGTTGTCCAGACTCGGAGGAGGTATGCAGGATGGATGGGATATCAGATCCGAATGGGATCTAGAATCCAAGGAGGATTCACCGAGTGAGACCTTAGGAAGGGGAACCAGATCTGTCGAGGCCAAAGCAGCAATGAGAATCATTCTGCAACCCACCCGAGAGGCTTTCTGAAGAACTTGGAGCATCAGAGGCAAGGGTGGATAAGCATACAGAAGACCGGGTGGCCAAGCATGCACCAGAGCGTCTCTTGGGAACCTCCGGAGGAGGTATCAGAGCGAAAAACTGTCGCACTTGGTGTTTGAGGGAGAGGCAAACAGATCGCATGAAGGAGTTCCCCACCGTGCGAATATGCGTTCCGCTACTTGACAATTGAGAGACCACTCGTAAGGTGTCAGAATGGTGCGACTGAGCTTGTCCGCTAGGATGTTGGACCGACCCGGAATGTGCGTTGCTATTAGAAAGCGGTTGGTGGAGATTGCCCATTCCCAAACTCTCATGGCTTCTCGACAAAGAGGGTAAGACCTTGTTCCCCCTTGCTTGTTGATGTACCAGACCACAGACATGTTGTCCGATTGAATTGCAATTGTTCCCAAGGGAAGAAAGTCCTGAAGTGCTAGCAACGCTAAGAGCACTGCTCTCATCTCTAGAACGTTGATATGCAGTAAGGTCTCTGAATCGTTCCACGTGCCTTGGACGGTCCGGCCCGCAAAGTGCCCCCCCCACCCGAGGCGGGAGGCGTCCGTGGTCACCGTGGCGAGAGGGGGAGAAGCACAAAATGGGCGGCCCCTGTGGAGATCCGGGGAGTGAAGCCACCAAAAGAGGGACCGCTTGCAAGCCTTGCTGATCGCAATGGGATGATGCATGGGGAGAGCAAGGTATGACCACTGTACTAAGAGTGTCCACTGTAGAATGCGCATATTGAGCCTGGCAAGAGGAAGAAGTGCTATAGCAGATGCCATGGACCCTAGAGCCCTCAGGACCAACTCCGCCGGAACAGAACTTGAGTGGAGAATGGCCCGCACCTGGAGCTGCAGATTTTGAACTCTGTCCGCAGTGAGGAAGGCTCGTAAACTCCGTGTGTCTAGCCTGGCCCCTATAAAATCTAAGAGCTGTGTGGGCGCCAGGTTGGATTTCTTTGTATTTATTGTAATGCCCAGAAAAGGAGCAAGATGGAGAAAGGAGTCTCGCGCCAATAAAAGTAGATGCCTTGTTGGGGTGGTAAGAAGCCAGTCGTCCAGGTAGGGAAAGACCTGCACCCCCTGAAGCCTCAGGTGGGCCGCTACCACTGCTAATACTTTGGTGAACACCCTGGGGGCTGTGGTGAGACCAAAGGGAAGGACCCGGAACTGGTAGTGACTGGCTCCCAGCCGGAAGCGGAGGAACCTCCTGGAGCGCCTGTCCATCAGGATGTGGTAGTACGCGTCCTTGAGGTCTATCGAGCACATCCAGTGATTTTCTCCCAGAAGGGGGAGAATAGTTTGCAGAGTGACCATTGAATTTTTCTTTGGGGACTGCCAGATTCAAGAGAGAGGTCTAGGATTGGTCTTAGTTCCCCGTCTTCTTTGGCACTAAAAGAACCTGGAGTAGAACCCTGATCCGATCTGGTCTGGGGGGACGGGCTGGATGGCTCTTTTCTTTAGCAGATGGCCAATTTCTGCCAAAGCGGCCTCCCGTTGACCGGGTGGGGCGTCTGGGAGGACTTCAACTTTGGAAGGTGAAGGAAAGGGATGCGATATCCTCTGGATATGATTTGGAGAACCCAGCGGTCTGATGTTATGGACTCCCATGCCGCTAGGTGCCCAACGTCCCCGACTGCCTCCAGAGTGGAGCAGTCGGGCAACCCTCAGGGTTGCTGTGCGGGCCGTTCAGAGAAAGGTTCCCTGGACCCGAAGTTTCTGGGAGCCCCTCTGCCTCTAGGGCGGCGTCCTCCCTGTCCTCCTCTGCCACGGAAGGACTGGTTGTCCGGAGCAGGCTGGGACTGCTGCGACTTCGAACCACATCTTCTTCTGACCCTTTTGGTTCCTAGAGTAGGGCCTCTGGGGTGCAGAGAAGCGGATTCCGACGGCAGACAGCGTCTTCCCGTCCTTCTCGCTCTGGGTCAGCGTTTGTGAACGGTTTTGCCAAAGAGAGCAGAACCATCAAAGGGGCGTTCGCAAATGACGCTTTGAAGGGCTCAGAAAAATCGCAGTGACGGAGCCAGGCCTGACGTCTAGTGACTAGGCCTGCCCCCGCAGCTCTAGCGGCGCCTTCCGTAGAGTGGGAGAGTAGCCGCATAGAGGTATTAGTAACTGACCTAAGAGTGGCCATACGGGTGGAGTGCAGAACCCTGTCCTCCTCCGACATGGACTCTGGGGGAGATGCAGCATATTCTTTAATGAGATCTCGCTGCATCCTAATGACATGTGCCAAGTAGTTCAGCGCCCTTACCGAGAAGGTCACTGAACTAAACATCCGCTTCCCCAAGCGGTCCATCATCCGAGACTCCTTGCTCGGGGATGGACTGAGGACTCTCCTGAGCAAGTTCCCTCTTGGTGGCCGCCGTCAACATGGCATCTACCGGAGGCCCCTTACTCCAATGGGCACGGTCGGACGGTGGGCTAAGGATCCTATCGGGCCTCTTAGGAATTGGCTCCACGGTGTCCGGTTCCTTCCACGCCCTGGTGGTAATGAGGTCCACCAGGGGTTGGCAGGGGACACCCAAGAGGTAGACGGGCCCGCTTCAAATGCCTCCAAGAACACGGACTAGTCCGAGGAAGACTTGGGGCAGACCACCCCTTATACGGAGCATTTCCATGATGTCTCCAAATGAGACATCCTCGGGGTGACCTTGGGAGCCTTCCCTTCCTCCAAGTCCGTGTCTTGGTGAGAGACTCGGGGAGTCAATGTGCCTCCTTTTGCACGTATGCTTGCGAGGACATCCTCTGGGGGCTGTCAGAGGACTCCTGCAAGCAGCAACTTGTTCCATTGGAGCAACTTGGGGCACAGAAGCGGGCTGTCCCAAGGGCGGATGGTGGAAGCCTGGCCCAGTGCAGAGGGAGCGGGCGGAGCCGGAACAAGTGCCGGGGTCCGGAGACCCTCAACAGGGCCCTCTCCACTACATCAAACGCCGAAGGGGAGCCGACCTCGACCAAAGGATCCGACAATCGGCTCCCCCTCGGATCCGAAGAGTGGATCGGAGCCGGTGCCGAAGCGCTCGGATCCGAAGGGACAGTGCGCTCCGACACAGACGGCGCCGAAGGAGCACTGATCCCCCCGGATCCGAGGCTCGGATCCAGGCTCCGAGAGTTCGGATCCGATGCACTCGAGGGCAGGGTCGGATCCGAAGTACCAAGTACTATCGGCGCCGACCCACCCCCGGCTCCGAAGCTGCTCAGCTCCAGCTGCTCCGAACCCAGATAGCGGGTTGGAGAAGGAGCAATAGGTTTGAAAAAGGGTGTTGAGCTCCCCCCCCAGAGGGGGGGGGGAGGCAAGAGCACTCCCATCTGCATCTGGGCCTGGATGAACCTTCTCATCATCCGGTCCAGATCAGCATCCGAAAGGCTATACGTAGATCTCGACGAGGCTACCGAGGTAGGCCTGGAGTGCCTCCTCGATAGCCTCGACGGAGATCGGGTCTCCTCCTCCTCAGGTCCTGGTGAAAAGCACACTGGAGACCGGAGCCGAGAAGGAGGAGACCGAGCCGACAACGGAGCCGGGGGAGAAGCCCGCTTGGCTGGCGGGGCCGAAACAGAGGTCTCGGCCCGCCGCTTGTGGTGCTTCTCCCTCCGGTCCTTTTTCCTAGCATCCCTCTCCTCCGAACCAGAAACGGGAGGTTGAGTCCCAGGAGGAGGAGGGGGTGCCACGGAGGGGAGAACCGAAGGTCCGGTTACTCCCGAAGGAGCGGAGGTCGGAGCCGAGTCCGGCGGTAAGAGGCCCGCCAAAACAAGCTTGGACCTCCGCTCCTTCAGTGCCCTGGGGTTGAACCCTGCACAAATGGAGCATCCAGATGTGAGGTGTTCAACCCCCAGGCATCTAACACACCGAGTGTGGCCATCAGCTGGGGAAAGCTTATGGCCACACTCGGAGCATTTAGAAAATATAGATTTGGGCTGTTCAGCCATCCCAATCTATAAAGAAGTTACTAAACTAAAGTAACTAAACAATATACACACACAGGCCCAACACACACACTACGCCAACAGCGAGGGAGGGAAATAATTTTAGATTAACTCTAAAAGTAAAAATATAAAAGGGTAAACCTACACTTTCACACAAAAATTCAATAAAAAACTTCAAAATTCTAATATTAACAGTAGAAAACTAGCACTTAGCTTGAGAGCTTTAGAAACCAATCCAGTCACCATGCGCGGCAAACGAGATCTGAGGTCATGAGGGTAGAGCAGGGCATTATGGGTGAGGGGAGGAGCTGAGAGCTTGGATCCATAGCTGGAAAACCATGCCGGTTCGGATCCGATATCGGATCCATAACCCACAGGTTGCAGACAAATGAATATCCTACTACAGATCTTAGGTTTGTCAGAGGAGACTGACACCACATGAAGGTCAGCAGGAGGACACAAAAGACTGGACAGTGCTTTGGAGTATAAGGCTGAGAATCACGAGACCTGAAAGCAGCTACAAAGGTGTCTAACAAACCAGATAGCACAGGAGGACCTGCAGTAAGTTTAGTAGTGTCTACCTGAAGCAGTTCATAATACCTTTTCTGGATATCACATACCTGAGAAGAATCCCACAAAGTATTCCATCATTCTAGCTATCATGTCTTCAAAAGAAAATTCCTTAAAGGAAGACTCAGGACTGATGAACTCATCTTCATCAGAACCATAAGCCAAAGATGAAGGCACCTGAGAAGAATAAGACCGAGACCCTTCATCAGATTCTGAATCTTCATCTGAGGAGTCAGATTCCCTAGGCCATTTGAGAGTAGTAGAAGTCCAAGTGAGAGTAGGCACAAAAACCCCTTGGGGAAGCTTCAAAGCCATTGGGGCATTAAACAAGCCCTGAGTAAACTCCTGCCATTCCCTTTAAGGATCCTTAGGGCACACAGCAGAATGCTTAGTCTTCTGCTTTTTCTTGACTGGGACATCAGCCCTAACAAACAGTAGAGATTCCGAACCTTGACAGGATTCAATAAGAGTACCCAGAAACTCTTCACTGACCACAATCGGTGGAATCCTTCTGGGACTCTCCAAAATAATTACCGCTGTTCCCCGTCAATGCCTGGGGCAGACACCTGCAAAGCATCAGAGGACATACAAAAGGAAAGATCCATGCCAGCCTCTGATGGGGTCGTGCAGAAGAATTTCTCAGACACTGGACAACCTACAGAGCTATCACCTGCTTCTAGAGAGACATCCGGTACAAGGTGGACAGCCAAAGAATCTGTCCGAGACTTCTTGGATAACTTCTTACTAGATAGAAGTACCTCTGGGTTAACTAATTCTGCCATACTATCCTGAGCTAACTGTTTAACACTCTGGTTCTTGAGACAGAATCCATTTATCTTCCCTGGCCATGAGAGAGTCTTAGGCACAAATGCCTTGCAAATGCTACAGGATGTATGGTCATTGGAAGCATCCAAAAAAAAAAAATAGGGGAATCTGCCTCCCACACTATTTTCTCTTCCTGGATGATATGAACTCTAGGTAACCCAAAGAGAACAAGACCAAAAGTAAAAGAAAAAATATGCAAATGGGGCACTTATCTGACTGCTAGGTATTTAACACAGAAAAAGGGCATTCAGACCAATGAGTGCTGATAGCATTCGGACTGACGGGAAAAAAGTTCTGGGTAACTACATCCGTACATCACTTTTCTGCCCTACATCCTGTACAGGGAGCATGTGTGAGACATACAGCAAATACAAGATATAAAGACTGATATACTGGCCAGACATTGGGCTATCCTTGGCAGGAGATCATTACTGTGAAGAATACTCCATCAGTGATATAGAAGGAGATTGCCTACCTTTTCATTGTTGTAATATTCATCACCTCTGGGACCTCCTGTCAAGGATAGCTCAACATTCGTCCAGTATACCAAAGCCTTAATAACCTTGGAGTATCTTACGTCAGACATATGCTCCCAGCAAAAGTGTAGGGCATAAAGGTAACACACAAATGCTTCCAACCCACAAATGAAGTGCCCGAGAGAACCAGGACTCCAGTGGAAAGGAGAACATGGACGCCCAGAATAAGGAAGAAAGAAAAGAACCTCTTGGCCAGAAGGAAAATACCAGCCATGGAAAAGGAGGAAAAAGAACAGAGGTTAGAGGGAGGAAGTAAATACTTCAGTGAAAAGGACATCTCCTG
The DNA here is from genome assembly GCF_019279795.1 of Protopterus annectens. Classification (NCBI taxonomy): domain Eukaryota; kingdom Metazoa; phylum Chordata; order Ceratodontiformes; family Protopteridae; genus Protopterus; species Protopterus annectens. Next base: position 1,011,822,802 of record NC_056732.1, read on the forward strand.
CTTTGGTAAGATTTTACACAAGTGTATGTCCTTTCGTAACACTGTTGTAGTATTCATAACCTCTGGGAGGTTAGCTGTTAAGAAGGTAGAGGAGCCTGCCACAAACCCATGCAGGATAACCTTGTCAAAACCTACCCTGGCTCTGGAAATGACATCCAATTTGTAATGTTTAGTGAATACGTGACCAAAGACCAAGTAACTGCTTCAAGGATGGAGTTGGTGTCCAAAGCCTTAAAGAAAGTCCCTGAGGAAGCCACTGCTCTAGTAGAATGAAACCTAATAGAAGCAGACAACAGTTTGACATTAAAATAACAAAAATAAATAGCCTTAGAAATCCAGGAGGCAATGGTTTGCTTAGACACTGCTAAACCAAATGTCTTATGAAACAAAATGCTGATCAGATTTATGAAAGGCCTTTGTTTTATCGAAATAATATCTGAGCTGTCTATGCAAGTCCAAGGAATGAAGAATGTTCTCAATAGCAGACTGCAGGGAAGGGAAAAAGGAAGGAAGATAGAAAGACCGATTAAGGGACAGCTCATGAACCACCTTGGACATAAAAGGATTCATATGGAGAGACAATGGCAGACCACTTTGCAATAAAGCCATGATAAAGGACAAATTATTATCCCAGGGATAAAAATTAAAAGGGGATATTTCAGGGTGACTCTCTGTCACCATTGCTGTTCTGCTTTGCCCTTAACCCAATAAGCTGTTTACTTCACAGCTTAGGCCACGGCTATAATATGGCTCCTAGAAAACAACAAAGTCTAAAGACTTATCTTCTCTAAGTCAATGATTTAAAACTGTATAGCTCATCAAATGAGGAACTGAAAGCACAGCTCCAGGTTGTCAAAACTTATTAGAATGTCATTTGGCCTTGATAAATGTGCAAACGCAACCTTTAAATCAGGAAAACTACAGCACCATGAAAACATCCGTTTGGGACAAGAATGTGATATAAAAGGACTTGAGCAAGAGGGAGTGTATAAATACTTGGGAATTGAGGACGGATCAGCAATAAAACATGAACAAATGTGTGTAAAACTTAGTAAGGACTATTTTAGAAGACAAATTAATCCTGAAAACAGCACTGGCATCTAGGAACAAAATCCAAGCTATAAACCAATTTGCTCTTCCTGCCCTAACTTACAGTTTTGGGGTGACTGATTGGCCCCAAAATGTGTTGAATAGATTAGATATTAAAACAAGGAGGATGCTTCATGCTCACTAAAATAAACCATCTTTCAGCTTTTCCCAGTTAGGGGTGTCCACAGTGGAACTCCTGTCCGCTAATGAGTGGCAGTGAATTTTTACAGTGTAGAGTTGCCAGCCCAGCGCCCAACCTTCAAAAAAGGCACACCCCCTCACATGCACGCACCTACCTGCATGTCTTTAAATTCACTCAACCGCAGGGAGGACATGCAGACTCCGCACAGAAGGTGCTCCAGCCGAGAACTGAACCAGAGAACTTCTTGCTGTGAGGCGACAATGCTAACCACTGCATGCTCACCAAATGGTTTATAAAAATCAGTGCATACCAAGATTATATATTCCCCATTCCAAAGGAGGGATGGGCCTCCTTGAAACTGATTACATGCATAGATGTGCAATCGTGGGACTCCACACATATCTGCTGACTTCACATGACCCAAATGTAATGAAAGTTTTGAAACATGAGGAGAATAAATCTAAGATGACTTCTCTGCTTAACTTAGCAGAAGCATGTCGCCATCAAGCAGGAATGGAAATCAAACCAGAAGTAGATAAAAAGCAGGCAGTAACTGAATGTGCCTAAAAACAAAAGAAAGAAGTTAAGGTAAAGGATCAGATGAAAAGGCAAAAAATGTGGAGAATGCATTACTATAGTTGCAAGTATAGAAAACTTCTGGAAGAACCTTATGTTGATCAGGAACAAATGCAGGAATGGTTAAGGAGAGGTGAATTCAAACCAAGAAATGAAAAGTTAATATTGGCGGCACAAGATAGCGGGCTACATACACATTAGGTTACAAAGTCCACTGAACACATGGGAGAAACACACAAATGTAGGTTTTGTAAAACGGAAATGGAAACTGTCGCACACCTAGTTGCTGGCTTTGATATACTAATGACAGAAAGACTGTATACTGAAAGGCATAATAATGCGGCAAGACTACTGCACTGGGGATTCTGCAAACATTATGGTGTTGAAGTGGCTGAAACACTGGAAACGTGAGCCACAAAGCATCATAGAAAATGATGAGGTTACATCACATGGGCTCATCCATTAATAACAGTTCAAAATATAGATGACAGAAAACCAGATATAGTGGTCCAGGAAAAGAAGACAAAAGTAGTATTGATCATTGAAATCACCACACCCAATGATTACAGTGTCCTGCAGAGAATGAGACACACAGTTATAAAATATCAGGATCTTCAAGCAGAAATGAGGAGCGATGTGGAAGAAAGATACCCAAATAGTTCCAATAGTAGTAGGAGCAACGGGTCTTATTAAAGAGTCTAAAATCTTATTTGGATACACTACCAATACATGCATTAAAAAAGGGAGAGACACCCTGTCTCTATGAAAACACAAAAAAGGAGAGCCCGCCATCAAGTACTAGAGTTCAGATACCATTCTGGCAGAATTTAAAGCAACCAATATAGCAGTATTTCATATGCAATATTTCAAAGAGGAGATAAATTTTCCAAGGACAAAATTAAAATCCCAAGGAGGAGGAATCGGCTTTACTGGGGGTCTGAAATGAAGGATGCCTTTTAGAAACTGCCTGACCTCAAATCTAGATGCCAAAGGAGGAGTAAGTGGCAGACAGGCAGAAATGGCTGACAATTGAACTTTCACTGAAGATTATGCCAAGCCAGAATGTAGCAGATAACACAGGTAGGCAAGAACCATGGGGACTCCTAGTGAAAAAAGGATCCTGGTGATGTTTAAGACACCAGACACAAAATCTCTTCCATTTGAATATATATGATTTTCTGGTATTGGGTCTCCTGGCTTCCTGCAGGACCGTAATCCTCAGAAAATGTGTCTGAAAGGAATCAAAACCCTATTATCCAAAGTGTCAGTTGAATACTGGACAAGTGAAGGTGGAGGACAGATCCATTGTCTTGTGCGAGAAAGTCCATGCAGTAAGGTAACCTGTGATAACTGACCCTGGCCAGATGGAATAAGAGGGGGAACCAGTGCTGTCTGGGCCAAAAGGGAGTCACAAACAAAATATTTGGTGTGTCCTTCTTGATCTTGTGAAGGATCTTGGAAAGAAGAGGAACGGGAGGAAAGTCAAAGAACCATTCCCTTCCAAGAAAAAGACATGGCACCCACTTTCCAAGCAAAAGGACTGGGAGTCTGGAACAGAACTGAGGAAGTTGTCTCTTCAGAGGGGAGGCAAAGAGATCGACTTGAATACTCCACAGATGAACTATGTCCAGAAACACATCTCTGTGAAGCATCCTTTAGTGAGGTTGTGTCCCAGACCTGCTGAGAGAATCTGTCACAAGACTGCACTCTGAAGGTATGTGGACTGTCTGTAGTGTCATCTGCAGACTGATGGCTATTTCCCAGGCTTGAAGGGCTAATTTGCAAAGAAGGTAAGACCTTGTGTCCTCTTGCTTGTTTATGTACCACATGACTGTGATGCTGTCTGTAAAAAACCTTCAAGGGACTAGGCACACAGAGCAAGTGGAAAGCTTGAAGAGCCAAAATTAAATACTTCACTTCCTTGATGTTGATGTGATCTGCCCTTTGTTGAAGGTATCAAAGTCCCTGAACCTTTTGGGTGCTTGAAGTGGCTCCTAACTCCTGCTTTGTGGCATCAATGAAGAGTTCTTGGGATGATTGAGGAGCTTGAAAGGGAATACCCAGATTTTGAGATACCTGCTGGATCCATCAGTGAAAGTCCGAGTTTGAGACAAGGGAGCAGAGGAATCAAATAGTCTAGTGGGTGGCAGTGTTGAAACAACACTGATGTGAGACACCATTTAAACTTTCTCATATGAAGCCTGACCCAGTGAAGCATGTGAAGCATGGGGGATGGTAAAACCCATGAACCCTAGAGCCCTTAGAAACTCCCTAGCTGAAAGACAAGACAGGAAAACAGTGAAAGAAATCTAATTCATAAGAGAGGGGAAAAAATGGTGGCAGGTACAGAAGCTAGCATTCGAACAGTTTGGATCCTGCAGCCTGAAAAGATGTGATCCTGAAATGGAGTCAACGCTGACGTCTGAAGGCTGACAGTGAACACCAACCTGTGCAATAGAAGCTGAGTAAAAATGAAGATCCTGCACTAGTTCAGTTTGGGAGGGGACCTGAAGCAAGAGGTCATCCAGATAGGGAAATATCTAAATGCCCTAAAGCCTACAAAAGGCAAATACTGCAGATAGGCATTTGGTGAATACTCTTAGCACCACTGAAAGCCCAGAGGGCAGAGCAAAGAACTGAAAGAGAAGAAACAAAGAAATGCAAACACAGTTTTCAGGCCATTAAGTAACCTTGCCTGATAATGGAGAAAACACAAGAGTGTATAATGATTTTTTTTTTTGCCAAACTTGGGGGGGGGGGGTAGGACCTGAGGGACAAGGAAACCTGGCTGAGAGGAAGGGAGGGCAGAAAGTCAGATGGCTACAAACATGTCAAGAAAGGAATGCTGTTGGGTCTGGACATTTCAGTAAGCTTACGAAAAAATACACGCCTAGGAGCCTTATTACTCTTGGAAGACTGTCTAGGCAGTCTACGCAAAAAGGCAGTCTTACTAGGATAGTTCCTCTGAAACTTGGGAATGGGAGAAGCAAAGATGTGCTTCAAATCTTTCATGACCTTACCCTGCTCCTGCAAGGTCTTAAAGAGCTCTGCCACAGCAGTGCCAAACAAGTTTTGATTATCTAGAGGAGCAGCCAGTTTTGCTTTAATGCCATCTGGCAAGGCTCAGAGGTGAAGCCAGGAAATATTACCTCCTCACAGAGCCAGAGGCAGCAGCCCTACAAGCAGGCACCTGCTGCATTATAGATGCACTTAATAGGGTGACTGGCAACATGAGAAGTAGAAATAGAACTTGGTAATGAAGGAGCTGATGTCTTACCCTCAAAGTTACACAAGTCAGACACAATCTTTGTAATCTGGGAAACAGGAGACAAAATGTAACTTCTCATATGGATCTGGTAATCACTACTGGATCTTATGAAGGGCATTCATACAAGAACTTGCAGACATCTGGTACCTTACAGAACCCATCAGGCTTCTTAAGGGCTGGGAGTTTGACACCAAGAAAGTAGCTTAGAAGGTATCCAGCACAGGAGTGAGAGCAGAAGGTTTAGGACAGTCCACTTGTAATAACTCATAATACCTTTTCTGAACGTGAGATACCTGGGAGCAATCCCACTTGAAATGTTCCATCATATGGTGGACTGTCTCTCCAAAGGATAGTTCCTACAAAGGAGGAATCAGGACTAACAGATGTCTCTTCCTCCAACCCATAGTCTAAAGAAGAAAGCAAATGACAGGAGTATGCTAAACAACCAGCATCAGAGTCAGAATCCTTATCTGGAGACTCAGGGTCTCTTGCCCTTTTGCGGGTAGAGGACCAAAGGTGTGCAGGAACTCAAACCCCATGAGGAGGCTTCAATGCCATCAAAGCACTGAACAAGCCTTGAGTGAAGTCCTGCCATTCTCTGTGTGGTTCCTGGCAGCAAACACCACATGTTTTAGCTTTCTGTATTTTCTTCAACAGGACTTCCTCCTTCAGAGAACATGGTAGTTCAGGCCCCTGTCTGGATTTGATCAAAGTACATGACACCTCTTCCCTAACAATAATCTAAGGAATCCCTTTAAGCCCCTTAGAGATAATCAGCTGTGGTTCCTCTTCAATGTCTGTGGTGGACATTTACAAAACCTCCGAGGATGTCTGAAAAGCAGGTTCTGAGCTGGCCTTCGAGAAGATTGGGGCAGAAGAAACTGATGGCAATACCAGATTTCCCAAGTTCTCATGTTCTTCAAGAGAGACATCTTGTAGAGGCTGGACAGCATTAGGCTCAGACCTAGATTTTTTCTTCTTGAGCAGTGACAGTACCTCTGGGCGAGCGGATTCTGCCATGGTACCTTGGGCCAACAGCTTGAGACGTCTGTTCTCAAGATAAATGGAGAGAGAAGAAAGACAGCTATGTAAAGTCTTGGGTACAAAAGCCTGACAGATGGAACACTGACTGTGGTCGTGAGAAGCACTTAAGCAAAACAGGCACCTATCATGGTGGTCCTTATGAGGAATCTGCCTCCCACGATGACATTTCCCTTTCTTGGATGATGTGTAACCCACTGAAAAATAAGAAAAATAAAAAAAACCCTCAAAGGCATACATATTTTGAAGATACAGGCTTGGTATAACCAGGAAAAGTAAAGGGCATTCAGACTGACATATGATAATGGCATTCGGGCGGTCAGACTCCAGGTTGGGAGTAGTAGGACACCTTTATGCCTACGTTTGTATAGGGAGCATATGTCTGATATACAATGCTTCTAGGTAATTAAGGCTTTGGTATACTGGCTGGACATCGGGCTATCCTTGTAGGATATCTCAGAGGCGATGAATACTGCAACAGTGATATGGAAAAACAACAACAGTTCAAACCCACTGGCTTCCTATTCCATCTCCAAAATGCACTTAGAGTAGCCTTGAATGTCCTTCAAATCACAACGTACAAGTACTAATATATGTAGCCACTGTTTATACTCTTCCAAACTAAACCAGTTGCATACCAGCCTCAAAAATGCCCAACATTAACCCTCTTCACTCCTCTCTCTCTAAGCCCGCCTCACACCATTCATCTACACCTAGTGTACTGATTACTGCACACCATACTCTTTCCCAGTGCCTTACAGATCTCTCATCAGAGAGCCTATGACACATTTTCGTCTGCACGACCATCACTGTACCTCTCTACATTTGGAACCACAAGCCCACCTAGTGCTGGGTTGTGTCAAGTTCATCCATTCCACTCAATCCACTTACCCTCTCACAGGAATTCTGACACCTACTGCCTTATTTCAGTTACCACCCTTTTTGCTAAGTGGGTAGAGATGGCTTGTGCCACAAACTGTGGCAAAATAAACATCTGCAATGCCATTACCTTATGATATACCTCCACTGTTAACTTCCAGTTTGCAATACATTTTCTCACCTTTCATACAAGCCTCGAATAGTGCCTCCTGTGTATCCTTCAGATAAAAGCCAAATACTACCTTATTATGTCTCCACAAATATAGATCTCTAACCCACAAAATTATCTATGGGCTCATATTTTAACTATACAACCTGACTTTTGGCTACATTAATATATACAGATATCCAACCTGTGCTCAGTCTACATATTAAACATATTATCTAAATCTCTTAAGAGTAGCCACCAAACTAAATACTGTATCATCAGCATAGGTTAGTACTAGGCTATCGGCCCTAGGTCCTATACAAGCCTAGCCATAAAAATTCCCTGGCTATTTATTCCCAGAGTATTTACTTCCCTGGACCCCTGTCTAGCAGGGTGACTGAAGCGATCCCTGGGGTGAATTTCCCATCTCCCATCCAATCATCAAGGTTCCTTTTGAAGAGCGCCAAAGAGGCTCTCTGCTTGACATGTATGGGCAGTCTATTCCAGAGTCTGGAGAGTCTCTGGGTCAGGAATCTATCCCTCCAGGATGTTTTGTTCATTGTGATGACAAGATTTAGATCTCTGCAGCGTGAGTCTCTGAGGGATTGGGATTTCTTTAAGTGTAGCATGTCCAACAGCTCTGAGTTTGACATGGCCTTGTATGTTAAGCAGTGATCGCCTCTGAGTAGACTATATGTGACAGAGTATAGGTGGAGTTTTTTTTTTTTAGACAGTCAGCATAGGGCATCTGCTTTAGGCCTGCGATTCTTTTAGTGATGTATTTCTGCTGCCTTTCCAGTTGTTGCAGATGTCTTGAGAGGTACATAAAAAATGGGGCATTGTATTCTATAATGGGTCTAATGAGGGATATATTCAGTGGGACAATGACCTCCTTTTTTCTGGATGAAAAACCCTTAGTGATGAGGTGTGCCATATAGAAGGATTTCCTGACTGTTGTGGCGATGTGGTTATCGAAGGTGAGACCACTGTCCACCTGTGTCCCTAAGTCTCTTATCACACTTTCAGTGTTTAGTGTACTGCCACCTATGTGGTAAGTGGCGGGTACGTCTTTTTTATCCCCAAAGGCGATAACTATACATTTCTTGGCAATGAGCTTGAGCCCATGGCTCTGGCACCAAGCATCTATTTCTGAAAGGCCCTTCTGTAGAATATCAACATCATTTGGGGATTCAATAATGGCTCCCAGTTTGCAGTCATCTGCGAACTTTGTTAGCCAGAGTCCCTTAGTGTTGGCCTGTACTTCAGAGAAGTAGATGCCAAACAAGAGCAGTCCCAAGACTGAACCCTGAGGTACTCCACTTGTCTGGAGCTGGATTTGGAGTTGGCTACTTTTACAGTCTGGGTTCTGTCAGTAAGCCAGTTGGCAACTCGAGTGACGTAGGGATTAATGCCCAGTTTAGTAAGGTTATCTATGATTCCAGAGTGGGGGATGGTGTCGAAGGCCTTGTCGAGGTCCAGATAGGCTGTGTGAACCACCTTACCCTTGTCCCCGGCTCTGGAGACTGATTCAAAGAAGTCAATCAGGTTCAGGAGACAAGATCGGCCCTTCACAAACCCAAACTGCATGGGGTCCAGTGTTTGAAGGTTGCCAATGTCTTTGTTTATAAGTTCCATGATAATACGTTCCATGGCCTTGCAGATCAGGCTCATCAGACTGATGGAGCAGTAGTTCCCGGGATCCAAGGTGGATCCCCCCTTGTGGAGTGGGATAACTGTAGCTGTGCACCACTCAGTGGGCACGAAGCCTGAGGTGAGGTGCCAGTTCATTTTGTAGTTCATGTAGTACACAGCCTGGGATGTCATCTAGTCCCATGGATGCTGTATTCTTAGCTTTGGAGAGTGTGTTTTGTACCTGCGTGGCCATTATTACTGTAATTTGGCAATCTTTCGGTATTGAGATGTACCTTTTAGGGGGTGAAGTTTGGACTGAATCAATCTGCCAGGATTTTGGCAATATCCTTGGGATCAGTATATTTAATGCCATTCTGTTGTAGCTCAGAGCAGATCTGAGCATTGCCATTTAGATTCTTGACATATAACTATAGAATGCATTGTGGTTGTCTTTGGAATCTTGGCAATTTTATTTTCATAAAACAATATCGCAGGTTTTATGACCTCCCTTAATATATGGCTTTCAGCAAGTCTATAAGCTCCTCAAGCAGACACATTTCCCTTTAGTCATATATAAAAAATCCCATTCCACTCTATCCAAAGCCTTCTTAGTGTCTAGCCCCATTACGATTAATTTCTTCCCTTGTCTTTTGGCATCCTGAATTAATTTAAATACTCTAACATATTGTCTAATGTCTTGGATCTTCCTCCAAACCCAGATTAAACCAAATTAGTTGAAACAGACATTACAGCTGCAATTCACTTTGCCCATATCATAAACACCTTTTAGTAATGATTTAATACTGATATGGATCTCTACAAGGATGGCCAAAGCAAGTCTTTCCTTTATAAAGAACTCTTGCATCTACCCTTCATGTTAAAAGAATTTCCTTACTATTCACAATATGATAAAACAACTTCAATTGTTTTAGCATTTCCTCTCCCGAATCCTCAAACCACGAGAAAACCATCTGACACCTGTAATCACAGGCTGCTCGGTGCATTACCTCTTTCAGCATAAATGGCTGTATTAACCTTTCTATATCACCTTGAACCAATTTAAGCAGAGTTACCATTGCCAAAAAAAAAATTCTCGTCAGCTCTGCCATCTCTTCTAGCACTTCCGTAGTATACAGCACCTGATAATATCCCTGAACACCTAAAACAGTTCCTCAGGCTTCCCTCACACTTTCCAACTTGCCTCGCTCTTCTCACATCAATTTCTGCAACTTTAAGGGCAACTGTACAACTGTCTTCTGCTCCCTCCTGAATCTTTGTCAACCATTCTCCCATTCCTCCTTAATTCTCATCATTAACCTTTCCAAGATTTCTAAAATGTTCTCTCTTCTCCACTGACTGTACTGAGCTTCACCACCCTTTGCATGATGTTGTACTTTCCCCACCTAATAAAAGGGTTCCCCTTTTACTTATATACTGTACCTACTTTTATCCCAACCTGCACCATTGCATGGTCTGAGTGGAACAATGGCTATTATGTTTACATATATGCACATTCGCCATTTACCAATGCCTTAAAAGTGTTTAAAAATCAATTTTATTCACAATAATCTCAATTTTATAAATGTCTTTATTCTTTCCCATTCCAATCTTTCTAGAATTGCAGGTAAAGTTGTAAGTTTTAGCTTCAACTTCTATTATCCCACTATATTTTCTTTTTTTTTACAGTCTAAATAAACCAACCATCCATTATTTTCTATACCTGGGCCAAGGCATGGCTCCTCTTTAGTAAGTGTGTTGGAAGTCTCCAATGTCTCTTAATGCTGGTGAGACCAGTGTACTTTTATAGGTACATGATTCAAAAGCCATAACAGGTTCTCTCTCCTGGAATTTTATTAAGCTTATATGTACCATGGAAATATAATACTTCTATATTCTAGACCAAGTGTAATACTGGGACAAGAAATAAGAATATCCTCTTTGAAGAAAGTCTGCCTTAAATTCATCTACTAGGCTACACACTTTTGTATATTTCTCTGGATAACCTTCCATCTGAAGATACTCTGTCACTGTGGAACCCCAAACACATCCTCACCCGTAAAAATTACATTCCAGTCTCCCCCATGATTTAGTATTTCTCAAAAAAGTGAATTTAGTTCATTAATTTTCACCTCTGGTGGAATATGCACATGCAGTGCAACTCTTTTTCCACCCCAGTACCCTCTGATCATGTTAGTCCAATATTTCCTTCTACTCAGCCTTTTTCAAAACTAGTAAAACTTCTCCTCTCTTCCTTCTTTCATTTGAACTTTACCACCCTGTCTATTTAATAGATCCTGTCTGTTCTTCTCTGTTAAGATGGGTCATTTATAGCATAAAATTATTACATATAAATATTATACTATGTTCTGCTATACTGTATTATAATTATACAGTAGACATTGTTATACTTTTAGGCCTTAGAAATAAGGTAACTACTAAAGTACAACCCAAATCAAGTTAAGTTCTATCTAGGTGCAGTTGAAGTCTATGATGCAAGGAGATGAACTAAAGACTAACACACACATTACAGTTTTCTGCAGTTTGTAATGGGAATTGGGAAGATATATCCAAAATAAATTCAAGTTCTTTTTATATTCTGTAATTTCTCAGTGCTTAGAGATGTATTTCAGTGTCCCTACATATAGCCTTGAGATGAAATTCCTTTTGTGTTATTGCAACAGGCAGCACAGCTACCGGCATATGTTTGTCAGAGGGCCCCTATGCCATAAATTATCCTAATAATGTTCTCTCAAGTACAAAAGTTCACTAAGTAGGACTGTAAGATGGTAAACAGAAGAATTTGAGATGAGACCAGATTCAGCTTTCCTTATTTATTGAAACAACAATGATATGCTCACATACATGTAGTTTTCACATGAACAGCATGAACGTTGTTGTTTGTCTTTTCGGCTTTGCCCGGTTAGGGGTCACCACAGCGGAACTCCAGTCCACTAATGATTGGCTGCAGATTTTTTTATGGTGCCGAGTTGCCAGCCCGATGCCCAACCTTCAGCGAAGGCACATCCATTCACGTTTTCACGCATGTCTTTCGGAGGCCACTCCACTGCAGGGAGGACATGCAGACTCCACAAAGAAGGCACTCCAGCCATGAATCGAACAGGAGAACCTCTTGCTATGAGTCAACAACGCTACCGCTGTACCACCGTGGCTTATGAACAGCATGAATAATCCCAGTCAGTATACCATCTGTTAAGGTAAATAATATTGCAGAGACAAGCGGATAGAATATCTAGATATCCAAATTATTATTCCAAATCACAACTCATGAGGGTCAAGAATTCCCTGACATGATCCCAAAGAAGTAAAGCAAAGACAACATTTTTATACCTTAAAACTTATTAGGTATACAAGTATGAGGCACATACAGTGTGATGCAGTTTTAACAAATCAATATCTTATGAACAGCATGAATAGTTGTAAAATTTTGATTTGTTAAAACTGTATCACACTTTGTGTGCTTCATACTGTATACCTAATAAGTTTTAAGGTATAAAAATGTTGTCTTTGCTTTACTTCTTTGGGATCATGTCAGGGAATTCTTGATCCTCATGAGTTGTGATTTTTAATAATTATTTAGATATCTAGATATTCTATCCACTTGTATCTGCAATATTATTTACCTTAACAGATGGTACACTGACTGGGATTTGAAACAGAGGTATCAACACAGGCTCGCTGTCCTAAGTGCAGAAATTTCATGACAAAAAAGGGCACCCATACAAGTAAGTGGTTTAACTTGTACCTCAAGATTCTTTTGTACTCTGCGTTTCAGACGGCTGTTCTTATCTTGCTGTACAAATGTTTAAGTGAAAAGGGTATTACAATTCAAGGTTTAGGGATTCTGTTACACCTTACCTTCAACAACATAAGGAAAAAATATAAATCTGCATGCAGTCAAGGTTTTAAGCATGTGAATACAATGTTAGTGCTATGTGTATTAAGGTAAATTTATAGCAGGATGATCCTAGCTATAAGGCAGAAAGTCTGCCCTACCTGTGTGTTTCAGAGTTGAGAGTAAGAGTGGGGAATAAGGGTACTCCAGCATGCAAGTTGCAGGTATTGCATAACTTTACAAAAGGAGACCTTGCTTTTACAATTCAAACTAGGACTTTTGATTTCACTAAAATAATTAAAGGGAAATATTAAAATAAAAATAAATAAATAAAAGGAACCAAAATAAAGACAGATCATTGGGATGCTTTTAATGATTGGTATAGTGAAGCTTTTAAGAGAGAAAAGGAATCTACAGTGTGTTGGTTAAAAGACAAACCAGAAAACTGCTGCAACAAGTAAAAGATATAAAGACCATGGCAGCCTAAATATGGGATTCCTTACCCACTAGTATCTGGAAGAAGTATATTTGACAAGGAGGAAGATTAATTTGAAGATGATTATCCACTTTTGTCCCCTCTGCCCACTTGACATTTGCCCACCTCATACTGCCCCTTCTGCTAATAGCAGCTGTCCCAAAGAAAGAGGCAGTAAAAGAAAAGGGACAGGAAATTAAAGCAAACAAGGAAAAAGATACAACAAAGCAACACTCTGATAACACTCATTGTACATGCTCTAAAATACAGCAAGAGAAATATGAAATTTATGAGAAATGTTATGTAGACTAGATTGTACCATCTACTGTACTGCTGAGGGAGTATACATAGATTCCCCCAGTGAGGTATACAGGAAGTTTTAGCAGTACTGAACACTGAAGATGAAGACACGATTCACAGCTTGAGAAAGATAAGGAATTATTGCAACAGGTACCTAAAAATATATCAGCACAGCATTCTAATGAGGTAGGACAAACATTTACATAGCCAGTAAAAATGCAAGTAAATCAAATAAGTATTCATCCAAGGCAATGACCAGCAGACCGTGGTGTGGAAAATATAATTTATTGAGTGTTTGTGCTAATAAGCACATACCACGGAGTGAATAATCCACCAGACCGGTTTCGGCTGTAATACTACACTGAAGAAGGCACAATTATTGCAGCTGAAACCGGTCTGGTGGATTATTCACTCTATGGTATGTGCTTATTAGCACAAACACTCAATAAATTACAATATTTTCCACACCACAGTCTGCTGATCATTGCCTTGGATGAATACTAATTTTGGAACTTGGCAGCTGCCTTACTTACAGGGTTTTTTTTGCTTTCCAGTAAATCAAATAAACCACTTCCCAGAGTACACAGTATCCTCTGAAGCCACAAACAGAAGAGGGAATCCATTCTTCACTCTCTGTTACAGCAAGGAATAATTATCTCTATTAAAATTTGCAACACTGCCATTCCTCTTGATTAAACGCCTGGACAAAACATTTACAGATTTGAACAGGATTTGGCAGCTGTAAACCAGGCAAGTACTTTGCTTTTATCTAGTTGTCCCTAATCCGGCAACTATTCTTAGCTGTATACCACCATGGGCTATTCATTTCTCTTTTACAGATTTGTGCTAAGCTTTCTTTACTATATCTATAAAACCCTGGAAGTAATATTAGTGCAATAAGCAGATGATTTACTTGTATCATACACACTTCAGCACTGCCAACAGTGTACTATTTTCCTGTTAACTAAATCAGCAGAGAAAGGACAGACAGTGTCAAGGAAGAAATTACGATGGTCACAAAAGGTAAAATATATCTGGATCATGCAATATCACAACGAAATAGAGAAATACAGTGGATATAAAAAGTGTACACACCCCTGTTTAAATGACAGGTTTTTCGGATATAAAAAAATGAGACCACAATAAATCATTTCAAAACTGTTCCCACCTTTAATGTGACCTATAACCTTGTACAATTCAATTGAAAATAAAACAATCTGTTAGGGGAAAAAAACAAAAAATAAAAAACGTACAATACGTTGGTTGCATAAGTGTGCACACCCTTAAACTAATACTTTGTGTGTGTGCACCCTTAAACTAATACTTTGTGAAGCACCTTTAGATTTAATTACAGCAATCAGTCTTCTTGGGTACACACCTGCCATCAATTAAAGAGACTCTGATTAACCCCAATTAAAGTTCAGCTGTCCTAGTAGAATTTTCCAGACATTTACTGTTGCCTGCTACAGCAAAAGGCTTGGTTCACAGAGAGCATACAAAGGGTCCATGCTTTGCAATTTCGAAATACTGAAATCTGGAATTCTCAGTATTTCAAAATTACACACACGAAAACTCAACTCCAAAGATGCAAAATAACGACTCTCACAATCCTGAAAACTTAAAATCACGAAAATACCTAATGTGGCGTAATTTTTTTTTGTTTGTTTTTAACACCCCACCTTTGCGAAGCACCAGAAAGTGAATATTGTCCGCTACTAATGCAGCACAACTTCAGAAATTAACAATTCCAATCCATGTCAATAAACAACCAGATCATCGCGGCAGTTACATTTGAAGCACACTAGCTATAGCATTCAGGAAATCCACCGTGTTATATACTTCCCTATTGGCCAAAATGGTCTCAAACTGAGTGTTTCTTCTCATTAATCTACGCCTCTTTGGGGTGGGCGGACATCCACTGGCAAGGAGGGTCCTTAACTCCTCTAACCTATCCTGCTCCCTCGCCAATGTTTTCATCAATATGGACAGGTCAGTTGCCTTGGCACCCAGTAAACACTTAAGCCATTGGTGCCATGCCTTAACTGAATTTTGTGTACGAGGCAGGAATAGTGTGTTCCACACATGGACATTCCAGAATGTTATTGGAAATAAAGGTGGAAACCAACAAACAGAAGCAGATCTAGTAGTAAACCGCCTCTTCCGTCCTAGGACATACCAGTCACCAAAATACTTAAACTCTTTGCCCTCTGGAGGGTATGTTTCCTTCAAATTGTAATAAGCTTGTAGAACCTCATCTTCTGGCAGAAAAGCAAGTGCTATTAAGGACTTGACAGCTATTTGGGATCTCATATTTGTGTTATACAAATTGCCAATGCCAGCTGTTGTACTTTTCGACAGACATTTCTCCCAAAAATGTAACTAACGCCCTTTAGACTTCACTCCATTGATATATATTCTGATGCTCTTACTTGTGGCTATTTCAAAGTTGCAAAGTACATACCTCAGTGATGTTTCAAAGCCCTGCTCTTCCAAAAGATGGAATACACAATCTCACATGGAGTTATACACGCCCGGAGGGACTTTTTACTCATTAGGCAATATAGTAGAGGGGCAGATTTACTGTATTCCCCCATAGCGGAGCAAGCCATGGGTACTGTATAGCTGTCTACAAATGATTCCTTTTTAAAACAAGGTGCCACCCATCAACCAAATGGTGGCACGGCTTAAATCAAATAGGTTATTGACTGTGCTAAAGAATAGTTAAGAACTTACCATAACCTTTGATGTCCTTCTCTTCCATGTTGCAGCATTCATAACTGTAGAGAGGTTGCTGCCTGCAGCGCCGATATCCAGCCAGTATACCAAAGTCTTGGTCAGGAGGGTACGTGTGAAGTCCTGTGCCAGGGTCAAAAAACAACGTAAGGTATAAAAGTGACGTTGACATGTATCCTCTTCCGCATGGACTGCCACCTACACTAGCACTCCTGGAGGTTTAAGGAGGGTCTAAGATGGTAGACCCTAGAGATTCACATATAGACTAAAATAATGGGAACTTATTAGGCTGTGATCAGTGGAGAGGTTAAAAGGAAAGATGACAGGATGAAAATATGCCCACAGGCCAGTAAGGTATAACAGGCAGGGGAGCCAGAGGGGACAGGTAGGAAAGGACTGAATACTGCAACATGGAAGAGGACATCTAAGGTTATGGTAAGTTCTTACGCAACTATTTGATGTCCTTCTATTCACATGTTGCAGTATTCATAACAGTAGGGAGAGCACCAAAGCTTTTAGGTATGAGCCTGGGAGGTGGATTGAGGTCCTTGGTCAATGAGACCCTGAAGAATAAAAATGGTGAACCCAGCTCTAGCCCTGGAGGCTAAGTCCAGTTTGTAATGTTTGGTGAAGGTGTGCACTGAAGCCCAGGTGGCAGCTTCTAGGACTGAGGCATAATCAACCCCACTGACAAAAGCAGCTGATAGCAGCCGTCCTGGTAGAGTGTAATTTGACCTGGTCCTGTAAGGTTTTACCATGGGCGGAGTAACATATTCCGATGAATTTAGAGATCTATGAGGAAATGGTTTGTTTGCGGACTGCCTTCCCTAGAGCCCTAGGATGGAAGGAAATGAAAAGCTGATCAGATTTCCTAATAACTTTGGTTTTGTTTGAATAATACCTCAGTTGTCTCTGTGTACATCTAGATAATGTAGGGTCCTCTCAGATATTTTGGGAGTTAGGGTAGAAAACAAGCAGGTTAATGGTTTGGTTTAATGAAAGTTCATTAACCACCTTAGGCATGGAAGATGGATTAGTCCTGAGGGCAACTCTATCCTTGTGGAAAATGAGGTAAGGAGGGATGGCCATAAGGGCTTGAATCTCTAAATACCCTCCTGGCGGAGGTAAGGGCCACTAGTAACACAGTTTTAAGGGTGCACAGTTTTATGGTTACTGAATGCTAGTTCAAAAGGTGGCAGCAGCACGTGAGTTTTTCTAGGCCAGAATTCAGATCCTAAGGTGGAGGGATAGGCTTTCTGGGGGGGGGGGGTCTGATATGAAGAACCCCTATGAGGAACAGCTTGACCTCTAATCTGGAAGCCAGTGATGGTAACATGGGCAGACAGGCAGAGATGGCAGATAAATGGACTTTAACTGATGAGTAAGTTAGTCTTGCGTGAAGGAGCTCACACAAATAGGAAAGGACCAAATTAACAGGAACAGTCATAGGGTCTTGGTTTTTCCTCTGACACCACCTGGAGAATCTTTTCCATTCAGAGATGTAATTTCTCCTGGTGCTAGGTTTCCTGGCCTCCTGCAGGACATTGAGTACATCTTCTGTGTATAGGTGTCTGAAGGGGATTAGAACCCTATCACCCATAAGGTCAGTTTCAAGTTGTTCACTTGAGGGTGGAATAGGGATCCCCTGTTCTGTGAGCAAGTCTATTTGGTGGGGTAACCTGTGGTGATTGCCCTTGGCTAGTAGGTAAAGAAGGGGAAACCAGTGCTCTCTTGGCCAGTAGGGGGTCACCAACAAGATTTTTGGTTTGTCCTTCTGCATTTCAAGGACACCTTTCTGAATCAGAGTGAAGGGTGGAAAAACAGAGAAACATTCCCCCCAATGAAAGGAAAATGCATTCACTTTCCAGGCTTGTGGATGTGGAGGTACTGTGCAAAATTTGGGCACATCTGTTTGTTCTGGGAGGAGGCAAAAAGGTCGAGTTGTGGAATACCCCACTTGTGAATGAGATCTAGGAATACCGCTCTGTGAAGCATCCACTAGTGAGAGGGAGCTGAAGTTCTGCTTAGAAAGTCTGCCATGACATTTTCTGTTAAGGGAATGTACATTGCTACAGTCCAGATTTGGATGGCTAAGCTGTAGAGAGGCCAGGATATTGCCCCCCCGTTTATGTACCACATGACAGTCATATTGTCTGTGATCACTTTGAGAGTTCCTGGGAGTAGAGCTGTTTTGAAGGTTTGTAGGGCCAAATGGAGAGCCCTCATTTCTTTCATACCAATGTGGTCCTTTAGCCTTAGTGTGGACCTTTTTCCCTCTACAGTGATCTGTTTCTGGTTGTGCTATAGTACTGCACTCCAAGGTCTCATGCGTCCGTGGTGAGTTCTAGCAGGGGGCAGGTACCTGAAGTGGGATACCCTGGTTGTGGTAAATGGCAGAGATCCACCACTGGAGTTTTGTCTTCAGACACTGGAGTAGTGGGAGAGGAGTGTCCAGGGGATAGGAGTGTTGGCTCCATAACTTCTTCATGATCCACTGGATCTTTCTCATGTGGAGTCTTGCTAGGGGCAACAGGGGTATTAGGAATGCCATGTGTCCAGGCATCCTTAGGAATTCCCGTGCTGGCAATGAAGCCAGGTTGATAAGTTTGTGGGGTAAATGCCCAGATCCAGGATTCTTTGCTCTGGGATAAAAGCTTTCATTAAATCTGTTCTGATTCTGCATCCCAAGAAAACTGTCTTGTGTGACTTGCAGATGAGACTTTTCCTTGTTTATGGTGAACCCCAGCTGAGTTAGGGTGTCGATCACTAGCCTTATGCACTCTTGGAGGACTTGGCGGTTTTGATGAAGTACCATAAGGTCGTCTAGGTATGGGTATATTTGTATACCCTGTGTTCTGCAGTGAGCAATGAAGGGTGCTAGACACATTGTGAACACTCAAGGGGCTGTGGAGAGCCCAAATGGCAAGGCAGAGAATTGAAAATGCCAGGAACCTACTGCAAAGTGGAGGAATTTCCTGTAGTCTGTGTGAACGTGAATGTGGAGGTAGGCATCCTTCAAATCCAGGGCCACCATGTAGGCCTGAGTGGGAATGAGTGAAAGGAGCAAAGGTAAGGTAATCATTTTGAAGCTGGGTACCTTGAGAAACAGGTTTAGAAAAGATAGATCCAGGAGTGATCACCACAGACCGTCTTCCCTTAGTACCAAAAACATTCTTGAGTAAAATCCTTTGTTTCTTTGGGTGGGTGTTACTTGTTCTATGGTGCCCTGGGCTAGTAGTTGTTGAATGACAGTGGAGAAGAGTAGACTTGGTTTGCTGGAGGTTGAGGGATTCCCTGGAAGGGGGTAACATCCACCAAGTCATGAAGTAACCCCTCTGAATGATGGAAAGTACCCATCTTTCTGTTGTAATCTTCCGCCAGGAGGGTAGGGAGAGGGTGAGGTGAAGGGACAAGTGGGGTGTTTTGATTTAGTAATAGTAAGTCACAGCGGAGGTGTTCTGGATTGATCACTCTGGCTCCGAAAGGGGGCAGTGGAAGTGGTGGAGGGAAACCTGGGGGTAGAGGTTTTCCTCAGTTGCCTGCGTCCCTTTGTCTGCTGAGCAGTGTGTGAGGATTGCCTCCTAACAAAGGAAGTTTTCTGAGGATAGTTTCTGTGGTATCTAGGAATGGGAGATACCAGTAAGTGTTTTATGTTTTGTAAGTTCTTTCCCCTTCTCTTGAAGGGACTTAAGTAGTTCAGCTGAGGCCTGGCCAAATAGTGCTTTATTGCCCATGGGGGCATCAAGCAGCTTTGTTTGTACATATAAGAGCACTGGCTGAAGTCACAGCTAGGAACAGCACCTTAGTACTCAGTCAGATGCAGCAGATTTGGATGAAGCTTCCATAGCATCATAACTGCACTTGGCGTGCCTAGTTACTTGGGATGCTGTGGAGAGTAGATGGTTAAGCTGAGTTTTAATATTGGATTCAGGGGCCTCAGAGAGTTGCATAGAGGCCTTAGCAATAGTGTCCAGGAGATACCTAGCCATATGGGTTTGGTAGTTCAAGTCTCTTATTGCAAGAGTGCAGGAGGTATAGACCTTTTTCCCTAGTCTGTCCATAAACTTACTGTCTTTATCGGTAGAATAGAGGGTAGAAGGCGGCAACTGCCTAGATGTCTTATCTGCAGAGACTGCAACAACAACAAGGTCTGCTGGTGGGTTTCTAAAGAGGAACTCGGTGTCCTGTGGGACCTTATAAAAATGGGCAAGACATTTTGATGCTGGTGGTTGTGAATCTAGAATCTGAGAGGCAGCTAAGAAAGGATCCTGGAAGGCAGGGAGCAAAGGGGGCACAGCTAAAGGGGATGGCTGCTCCATTTCCAGCAGGTCAAAGTATATTTTCTTACTATCTGAGGCCTCTGAGACCTGCCACTTAAAATGTTCCCTCATGAGGGAAATGGTATCACCAAAGGTGAACTCTTCCCCAGGGGACTCTGGGGTAATGGGATCCTCTTCCTCTGGGGTAATAAAGTCTTTGGGTGAATCAATTTGAGATTTAAAGATCACAGAATCTTCATCGGAGGAGAGTTCTTCCTCTGATACAAGCAAAGGGCGTCCTGTAGGAGAAACAGTTGGTTGCTGTGTCTGCAGGGCCTGGAATGCTTTAAACAAGCTTTGACAGAAAACTTACCAACCTGGAACAGGTTGTGGTTCTGTGTGCCTTACTTTTTGTTTTCTCTTCACTGGAGTAGACTGTAGAGAAAGAGAGGGAGCTGAAGTCTGGGTGGATGGAGGAACAGCAGCAGAGGCCTCCGACTTAATGAGTCATGGTTCCTCTCCGCCATCAGGATCTGATGGCTGTATTTGCCTCAGCGGACGTACACAAGGTTTCTGCCAGTCCAGCTTCCATCATGGTTCCTGGGTTTAGTAAGGAAACTGGGGTCTGAAGAGATCCCGGGCTTTCACCAGCCTCAAGAGAATCTCCCCTGACGTGTTCTTGGCCTTTTTCCTCGGCGGATCTTCAGACGGGCCTGCTCCTCCCTACATACCGAGCGCAAGATGTCAGAGCCTCTACTTTTCTAAATAAAGTTTAAGCATGGCCAGACGCTGGCGAAGGGTTTTTGGGATGAATGATTTGCAAATAGGCCAGAATGTAAGGTTGCGGGCCTCACCTAAACAGAATACACACTTATCATGCAAGGCCTTGTGAGGAATCTGTCTCCCGCAAGCACACTTCCCCCTTTCTAGTGGACATGTACGTATTAGCAAAAAAACAAAAGGAAACAATGAAAAACCCCACAGGGTACTTTTATCTGTAGTGGTCGTTTGAAGCGGTCTGAATTGCGATCTGCTTTCCAAACTGGCGAACTGAAGTCAGACATTCACTATGGCAGAAAGATTCTGAAGAGGGTACATGCAGACGTCACTTTTATACCCTACGTCGATTTATGGCCCTGGTGCAAAATGTCACACATACCCTCCTGAAGCAAGACTTTGATATACTGGCCGGATGTCGGCGCTGTAGGCAGCAACCTCCCTACTGTTATGAATACTGCAACATGTGAATAGGAGGACATGTACTATTACCAGGTGTTCACCAGTGACATCTACATTTTCAACAAATGTACCGGTTTTAATGGGGTAGTCCTGGATATTTAGTGTGCGCAAATTAAGGTTTGCCTTTGCTGCTGGAGCTGTCATGCATACTCTTCCCACCTGCTGTAATACAGCTCGTCTGGTAGGAAGGTCTGGCACAACATCTATAGAAGTGGACACTAAACATGGTGCATCCCTGGCCACAGCTGCCCTACGCTTCAATTCAGCACACATTTTACTACTCAAGTTCTGTAGGATCGCCACTATGGTTATCTGCTACTGTTTTACATAGCTGTTCACCGGTAGGTACAGGACTTGTTATCAACCTACCTCTGCATTTCATTGCTGTTTTCTACTTACAGCACCAACAGTGTCTGCTGGGACCTTTCTATTTCAAGTGGTGAACATATCCTTCTGTTATGAGAACTTTCTTCCCTTTTTGTGATAGCATTGTGTCATAAACAGCTCTGATAGCTCCGGGTGAGGGAAACACCAGACATGCCATTGCAGTTTAGGTATGAAGTACCACCTGTTAATGGCATACGAGCTATTTATTTCCTAGTACTGGGATTTTGACATTCAGGATTTTAAAGTTTCTGAGTTGTGAGTTTTCAGGTTTGTGATTTTAAAATACTGAGATTCGGGATTTCAGTATTTTGAAATTACAAAGTGGACCCCTTACAAAGCATCAAAAGGATCTCATTGTTGAAAGGCATCAGTCAGGAGAAGGGTACAAAAACATTTCCACAGCATTGGATATACCATGGAACACAGTGAAGACAGTCATCAAAAAGTGGAGAAAATTTGGGACAACAGTGATGTTGCAAAGAACTGGACATCCCTCCAAAACTGACGAAAAGACAAGAAGAAAACTGATCAGGGAGGCTGCCAAAAGACCTGCAACAACACTGAAGGAGCTGCAGGAATTTCTGGCAATTACTGGTTGTGTACTACATGTAACAACAATCTCCCGTATTCTCCATATGTCTGGACTATGGGGTAGGATTGCAAGACGGAAGCCTTTTCTTACACAGAAAAACATTCAGGCCTGGCTAAAATTTGCAAAACAATACATCAAGTCTCCCAAAAGCATGTGGGAAAATGTGTCATGGCCTGATGAGACCAAGGCAGAACTTTTTGGCCACAATTCCAAAAGGTACTTTTGGCACAAAAACAACACTTCACATCACCAAAAGAACACCACTCCCACGGTGGAGCATGGTGGTGGCAGTATCCTGCTTTGGGGGTTGTTTTCCTTCAGCTGGAACAAGTCAAGGTGGAGGGAATTATGAACAGTTCCAAATACCAGTCACATTTGGCCCAAAACCTTCAGGCATCTGCTAGAAAGCTGAAGATGAAGAGGAATTTCTCCTTTCAACAAGACAGTGAACCCAAGCATACATCCAAATCAACAAAAGAATGTCTTCACCAGAAGAAAATTAAAGTTTTGGAATGTCCCAGCCAGAGCCCAGACCTAAATCCAATAGAAAATCTGCAGGCTGACCTGAAGAGGGCTGTGCACAAGACATGCCCTTGCAATCTGACAGATTTGGACTGCTTTTGCAAGGAAGAGTGAGCAAATACTGTCAAGTCAAGATGTACCATATTGATAGACTCCTACCCAAGAAGGCTGAATGCTGTAATTAATTCAAAAAGTGTTTCAACAAAGTATTAGTTTAAGGGTGTGCACATACAACAAAGTATTAGTTTAAGGGTGTTCACAGTCATGCAACCAGCATATTGTACATTTTTTATTTTTTTATATTTTTTCCCCTAACAGATTTGTTTTTCAATTGAATTGTACAGGTTATAGGTCACATTAAAGGTGGGAAAAGTTTTGAAATAATATACTGTGGTCTCATTTTTTACATCACAAAAACCTGGTATTTAAACAGGGGTGTGTACACTTTTTATATCCACTGTAGTACCTTTACATGTCAAGGCAGTAAGATGCAAAGGCAGTCACCCAGAAACACTTCTTGGGCATAGCAGAGTATTGTAGGCAATGGACTTCAAATTATTCAGAGCTAGCAAAGCCACTGAGAAATATGCTAAAACAAAATGCACCAGAACCCTTGGTGTGGGGAGAAAGCAATGAAAATTCAATTACTCCTTTAAAGCAAGCTTTAGTACAGGCTCCTGCTTTTGGGTCTACCAGATTACAAAAAGCCACTTACACTTTCTATTTTTTTTTTAAACAGGAAACGTCTTTTTTAAATTATTAAGTATGACATAGGCAATCATACATTTACCTAAATGAAAACAAACCATGCTGACATAATTGTAGTTGCAAACATACATCACTTATAATCTATCCAGGCATTGTCAAATATTACAAAGCTCATTTAAATCCTGCCTTCTTTTAAACCTTGTTCCTCTTCTGCATGTATTGTTAGCACAATTCTCATTTTTTTCTATGTAAAGATCCCAATTCCAGTTGTATTATCTCTGTTACTATAGTCACTACTTCTAGTACAGTTGGTTTACACTTTGATTTCCATTTTCTAGTAATTACGTTTTTAACAGCCACCATAATTAGACTCAGCAAGGCCTTACTATTTTCTAGGCAATTCCAATTAAGTATCGGAGCTCAAAATACCATTTCCTTAGTTGCACCAATTTGCTCACCCAGCATCTCTGACAGAGCAGTCTGCAGGGAATCTAAAATTTATCAGCTCATTACACTCCCAGAAAATATGTTCCCAGTTACTTCTTTCTTCCCCATCACACCTCCAACATTTACTGTCTACCTGAGGAAAAACTCTTTGCAGTCTACATGGGTATAAAAATACCTATGTTAACGCTTCCAAGCAAAGATCCTATATCTTCTAGACTTTGTTGCATATTTCGGAGACAAATATATTTCCCCATTTATTTCTTTGTGAAATGCTTATCTAGTCTCTTCTCAATCCTTTCTAACCTCCTCTGATTAATTCTTACAGTTATCAAGCAATATTTTGTATGCTCTAATTTATTTATTTTATTTATTTTATTTTATTTTACATTTGTTAACCGGGCTAGTCTGACTGGATATATTTTCATTTTCAGCAGAGGCCCGGGGAGAAAAGCTCCACAAAGACATAATAACTATTACATACGATGGAAAAGAGAGCAGCATAAAAAATATACTGTATCAGGACAATATTATACAAAGAATCAAACTTATAGTAGTCACAATTAATAGTTGTACAAAAGTGTACTCACAGCTCTTGAAAGCAAAATACAGGCATAAGTTATTTAGCAAAATCAAACATTATAAGGAAGAGAAAAGGGTATTTAAGGACAGCTAAGTAAGTAGATTAGATTAGCATCTTCTGTTCTAGACTCTAGTAAAAACTCTACCAGTCCTGGTCTTTTACTTAGGATCCCCCTATGTCTTTCTCTTTGCCTATACTCGATATCAATCCTTGATAGGAAAGGCAATATCTATCCTGCAGTCCAAATAAATTCTTTGCCTCTTCCCATTCTGTTACCATTCCCTCTCTATTTGCTCCCAATACCTTGGTTCTTTTAACATTTTTTTCCAATAAATTACAACCCCCTCTTGCCTATTGCTTGTATGCCTAATTGCAGCCATCCCTATCTGCATAATCTCCTTTCTCCACTTCCGTGTTGGTTTAGTTCTTAGCATACTTTCGACTACTTTATATATATATAATATTCTGCATGTTTATTGTTATTCTCCTTAAAGATCTGCATCCAAAATCCCAGTCTCTCCTCATTTCTTGAGCTCCCCCCCCCCCCCGTTTCACCATCATTCCTTTCCACTCTGACTTGGATTACAGATTTCTGCTATGTGTATGAGCCTTAACTGTGTAGTTCTGAAATACCTCTTCAAATTGGGTAATCCCAAGAAGTCTTTTTCAATTGGAAGAAACGGCTTATCCCACTTGACTCTCTCAGTCTTCCTTATTAAAATACTTCATCTCTTTATTCATTTATATTTCATATATTCATTTATTTTCATATATTCATCTCTATTAATTGCCAACCACAACTTTTCCTCTGACTGCTAAAAAAATTGCCTATGTATAAAACTAAAGGCATTAAAACCATTTTAACCCATTGTATCTTGCTATTCACATCCATATAACAGAACTTCTAACTTCTCAGTTTTTATACAATCTTTTGTTTAGTCTCTTTCTACATCTCCTTAGCTGCCACACCAGAATCGTTTTTAATCCATACTCCTAAGTACTATATTTTATCATGTCCCCATAAATACAGAATGCTGAAACAATTCATGTGTGGGTATATAATTTACAGCTATTGCCTTTGTTTTAGCTTCATTAATTTTCTATCCTAAAATGATTTGAAATGAGCTTAAAATGTTCCAGAACACTAAAATGTCCTTTTCTGGTTTTATCAGGTATAAAAAAAATATCATCTGCAAATAGAGCTAGCTCTTGACTTTCATGTCAGTTACATCCTTGAATTTCTGAGTCTCTCAGATTCTTTGCCAATGGTACTAAATATAGTGCAAATAAAGGGGAAAGAGGACACCCCTGCCTGGTTCCTCTGCTCAAACAGAAATTACCAGAGAGGAACCACCCAGTTTAATTTTCTCCCCTGATCCCACATATAGCCTCCTAATCAACCTTATAATTTTATCAGGGAATGCAAATGCTTCCATTGTCCTGCTCATAAAGTCCCAGTTTACTCTGTCATATGCTTTCTCTGCATCAAGCTCCACCAGCAACAGTGGTATTTTCTTACATTCAGCTTCCCACTGGATCATCAATGTTCTGTTAATGTCAAATGTTTTCCTCCCCTCCACAAAACCACACTGACCCAAGTCTATCAAATTTTAGCATCACCTTTGCCATTTTTTTAGCCATCGCAAACACTTCAGAATCATGATTTAGGATTGAAATGGGCCTGTATGAAACTGTATCTGATGGTCTTTACCCTGTTTAGGTATCACAGCTACCACCGCTTTCTTCCAGGATGTTGGTACTTCTCTAAAAATACTGTTAAACAAAACCTTCCAGATATTCATCAGTTTTTCCCCTCCTAGCTTCCAAATTTCACAGGAACACCATCTGTTGCTGGGCACTTTCCTGTTGACTGGTTATACATAACCATTGTTATCTCGTCTCCTCCTATCCTAACTATTAGTAACTGAGCCTCATCTACCTCTAACCTTGGCATATTTAATCCTGCCAGAAACATTTCAGTTTGTACCTTTTCTTTTTTTAAATAAGAAACATCTGTATTTAATTTTCATTTTTGACATAGTTAATCATACATTTATATAAATGAAAACAAATAATCTTGTCAATCCTAGCTGCAAGTATTTTACATTTCAAACCATACTGACATCATTCTAGTTGCAAACATTAGACATCACTTATAATCTACCCAATCACTGTTAGTCAAACATTACACAGTTCATTCAAGTCCTACACCGTCTTTTAAACCTCATTCCTCTCCTGTATGTACTGTTCCCACAATTCCCATTTTTTCCTTCGTAATTTGCTCCTACCCTTTTTCTAAAGATCCCAATTCCAGTTGTTTTACTCTGTTACTAAACTCACTACTTCTAGTACAGTTGGTTTAGCCTTTGATTTCCATTTTCTAGCAACTGTTTCTTTGGCAGCCACAATAATTGGACTCAGCAAGGCCTAAGTATGTATAGCCAATTCCGATTCTGTATCACAGCTCAGAAAAATAATTTCCCTAGTTAAATCATTTTACTCACCCAGCATCTTTGACAAAATTCTGCAGAGAATCTTTAAAGTCTGCCAACTCATTACACTCCCAGAAAATATGTTCCCAATTACCTCTTTCTTCCTCATCACACCTACAATATTTACTGTTCATAGGCGAGTACTAGGCTAATGGCCCTGGAACCTTTACAAGCCTAGACCAAAAAAACTGCCCAGGCGCCGTGCCACCTGATGTTAGTTCACAGTGCCCCTATCCACAAGGGCAACTGGAATGACACCTGGTGTGAGCTGTTACCCATGCACTCCTCAAGATTTCTCTTGAAGTGGGCTAGAGAGGTGCTCTACTTGACATGAATGGGAAGCTTATTCCAGAGTATGGGCAGTCTTTGGGAGATGAACCTGTCCCAGCATGCTCTGTTAATTGTGGTAATGAGATTGTGATCTCTGCAGCGTGTGGGGCTGGGGGATTGGGATTTCTTTAGGTGTAGCATTTCAAGTAGGGCTGGGTCGGACATGGCTTTGTAAGTCAAGCAGAGATCACATCTAAGGAGACGATAAGAGACTCAGAACAGCTGAAGTTTCTTGAGTCTGTCCATGTAGGACATGTGTTTAAGGCCTAGGAACCTTTTTGTGAGATACTTTTGTGGCCTCGCCAGCTGTTACAGGTGTCTGGTCAGGTACATGCCAAATGGGACATTATATTCGATGATTGGTCTAATGAGTGATGAGTAGAGAGGGATGATGACCTCTTTCTTCCTGGATGCAAAACCTTTGGTTATAAGATGTGCCACGTAGAAGGGCTGTGGTGGTCGAAGGGGAGGTGACTGTCTACCTGGGTGCCCAGATGTCTTATGGTCCCCTTCAGTGTTCAGTGGGCTCCCATCAATGTGGTAATTCATGGGATCTGAGTTTTTTCCAAAGGGGATGATGACATTTTTTGGCGTTACACTTCAGGCCATGGTTCCAACACAAGTCACTTGTCTCAGAGAGGCCCTTTTGTAGGATGTCTGCATCATTTGGGGAGTTGATGACTTCTAGTTTGCAGTCATCAGCGAACTTGGTCAGAGTCCTTCTGTATTGGCCTGGACTTCTGAGACGTAGATACCAAACAGGAGAGGGTCCAGGACCGAGCCCTGTGGGACTCCACTCAAGACTGGTTGATAGTCTGACTTGGAATCCGCAACTTTCACTCTCTGAGTCAATTTGCAACCCACCTAGTGATGTAAGGATTGATGCCTAGTTTGGTGAGTTTATCAATGATACCTGAGTGGGGAATGGAATCAAAAGTTCATAGGTACGTACTAGGCTATCTGCCCGAAGGCATTTATAAGCCTAGATGGAAGGTGTTTGGGTTCGCCGCCCCCTTAGATTAGATCCCTGTGCCTCTGTCCAGCAGAGCCATTGAAGTGATCCCTGGGGTAAACTTTCTATTTCCCATCCACTCAAAGTTTCTCTTGAAGAAGGGTTAGCGAGGAGCTCTGCCTGATGTAGATTGGAATCTTGTTCCAGAGCATGGGAAGTCTCTGGGACAGGAATCTATCCCTCTAGCATGTCCTGTTTATTGTTGTGGTGAGGTTTAGATCCCTGGAGCGTGTGGCTCGAGGGGATATGGTTTTCTTTAGGTGGAGCATGTCCAGCAATTCTGGGTTGGACATGGCCTTGTATGTCAGGCAGAGATCACCTTTGAGTAGGTGGTATGCAACCAAGTACAGCTGGAGTTTCTTCAGTAGAGCTGCATAGGGCATCTGCTTGAGGCCAGTGATCCTCTTGGTGAGGTACTTCTGTGGTATTTCCAGTAGTTGCAGGTGTCTTGTAAGGTGCATCCCAAATGCGGTATTGTACTCTATGATGGGTCTGATGAGTGATGAGTAGAGGGGGCCAATCACACCTTTCTATCTGGATGCAAACCCTTTTGTGAGTCACATAGAAGGATTTTCTAACCACTTTGGCAATGTGATTATCAAAGGAGAGGTTACTATCTACTTGGGTCCTCCGATCCCTTATTACGTCTTCCGTATTTAGGGGGCTACCACCTATGTGATAGTTTGTGGGTACTTTGTTTTTTCCAAAGGGGATGACTATGTACATTTTGGCATTTAGCTTGAGGCCATGGTTTTGACACCAGGTATCTCTCTCAGTGAGACCCTTTCGAAGGATGTCTGTGTCAGCCGGAGAGTCAATTATAGCCCCTAGTTTGCAGTCGTCTGCAAACTTGGTCAGCCATAGTCCTCCTGTGCTTGCCTGCACCTCTGAGAAGTATATGCCGAACAGGAGGGGTCTTAGGACTGAGGCCTGGGGAATGCTACTTGTAACCAGTTTTAGAGTCAGACCTAGCTCCCGCAACTCTTACCATGTGGGTTCTGTCCATGAGCCAGTTGGCAACGCATCCCATGATGTAGAGGTTTATGTTCAGGCTGGTGAGCTTGTCTATAACACCTGAGTGGGGAATGGTGTCGAAGGCCTTTGCGAGGACTAGGTAGGCTGTGTGGACCACCTTTCCCTCTTCTATAGCCTTGGTAACGGTCTCAAAAAGTCCACCAGGTTTAGGAGGCATGATCTGCCCTTAAAGCCAAACTGGGTAGGGTCCAGTGTTTGGAGGTTCCCAATATCTCTGTGAATGAGATCCATGATGATGCGCTCCATAGCTTTGCAGACCAAGCTAGTCAGGCTTATAGGGCGATAGTTCCCGGGGTCCATTGTGGCTCCACCTTTGTGGAGCGGAATAACTGTTGCTGTTCGCCACTCTGTGAGCACATAGCCTGTGGAGAGGCCGAGTTTAAACAGTGTGTTTTTGTGAGGGGTTAGTTCATCTTTGAGCTAGTGTAGGACGCAGCCTGGGACACCGTCCGGTTCCATTGATGCTCTGTTTTTGGCTTTGGAGAGGGCTGTTTTAACCTGAGTGTCTGTGATTTCAGGGGCACTACATTCTTCTGGTATAGTTATGGGTCCTTTTGGGGGTGAAGTTTGCACTGAACCTGTCTGCCAGGATGTTGTCTATATCGGTCGGTTCAGTGTATTTTGTGCCATTCTGCACTAACTCTGAGCAGATCTGAGAATTGCCACAAATTCTTGACAAAGCTAAAGAATGACTTGTGGTTACCTTTGGAGTCCATGGCAATTTTTCTTTCGAAGCTAGCCTTGGATGATTTTATGAGGGAACGTAGTTTCTTGCTGATACTGATAAGGGATGTCTTCCCTTGTGGGGATTTTACTCTTTTCTGTACTAGTTTCTTCCTTCTATTGTATAGCTTGTTTATATAGCAGGGGTCCGCCAGACTGGTTTCCTTTTCTTGAAGGAGTGAGTCTTGGTTTTGTTTGGGATATCACGATCCATGCATTCTTGCAGGTGCCCGTAGAGTGCACTAGTAAAGGATTTTGCAGCTTGGGCAGTGTTATCCTTTAGCATGGGGGCTTTGAAACTTCCCACGTCCGTCTTAAGTAACATGAAGTTTGCTTTTGAAAAGTTTTTCACAGTGGTTTCTTTGACCGGGGTAGTAGCGGAATGTAGATATCCAGAGTGATTAGTTTATGGCCAGATCTAACCAACGAGGGGTTGATGTCCGGTGTGGAATACTGGTCGCCCATGTTGATGATGACCAGGTCCAATATGTTGTCACCTCTGGTGGGGGTGCTGACCAGTTGATCCAGGACGTTTGAGGTTATAAACTCTAGGAAATGTTGAGCAAGGGAGTGTACTTGAGCAGTTCTCCCAGTTAATGTTTGGGTAATTGAAATCACCCAATATTAGGCTGTTTGGTAGGACCTTTATGTTTCCCAGTGTTTCCAGGATTGTGAAGTGGGGGTCCTGGGACATGGTGAGTGATCTGTACCAAGCTATAATTTGAACAGCAGTTTTGCCCATTGTTAGTTGCATGTGGATGATCTCTGAAGCATCGTGCTATGCCACTAACCTGGAGGTGTGGGTATCCTTGATGAACATGGATACTCCCCTGCCTTTTGTATTTCAGTCCGGGTTTTGTGGCCAAAATGTATGGTATGAGTTGTAGTCTGGCTGTGCTGGGGTGCTCTCCGGAGCCTTAAACCAGGTTTCTGTTACTGCACATATATCGATTTTCTCTATACTAAGGAGTGCCTCGACTAAGTGCATTTTGAGGTTTAGACTTCTGGCATTGAGTAGCATTCCCCTCAGTTTTTTGTTACTTGTGCTATTTACAGCGGTGGGTTTGTCTTTCGAGTCTTGCCTAAAAAAGGCACTATGGGGGTGGCAAGAGCCTTGGCCAGTATTCGAAAGCCTAAGGTTGACAGGTTCAAGCCGTCTCTAGCGAAGCAGCGTGGCTTGTTGAGCATGTCTTCCCAGGCTGACAGACACTGGATCCCCTTTGAATGACACCAGAAGCTTAGCCAATTGTTGAAATTGATAATTTTTTCTCTATACCGTGGTATCATTCTTGGTGAGGGCAGGATGCTACTCAGGGTCAGTGTCATACCGGCCCGGGCTACGTGATCAGAGAGCTCCTCCATGTCTCTTTTCATGTAGTCCAGGGAGGTACGGCTCAGGTCATTCACACCAACATGGACAATGACAGAGTCATATTTGTACTTGTTCTGGAGTGACCTGAGTGCTTGTGTTATGTGGCGGATCCTGGTACCTGACAGACAGCTAACAGTAACCTTCTCCTTGTTCAGCCTAGTGAGTGGGACGTCAGTGTGCCTGACTACAGAGTCACCTATTACTAGTATGTTGGGTATGTTATTTTGCCTTAAGGGCTGTGACTGCATGGCACACTGGTTTTGTGAAGTATGTGTTTCATGGTTTGTGTTGGGGGGGGGGGTGGAGGTTGCTTGGATGTCTGCTTTGGAGGTCTCTGTTGCTTTTGCAGATTTTTATTTAGAGCCTCTGAGTATGTTTTCGTGTATTTATGTGTGTTTTTTGCTGGTGCTGGTTTCATAGGTCTATGTGAGACTGGTGGTGTGATGCAAGTAATTCCCTTCTCCTCTTGACTCCACTTTGGCTGTATAATTGCATCTCTCGCACGTATTAGTGTTTGGTGGAAGGAGAGGGTTTGTCTGTGTACATGAGGCAATTGTTAACATTGCCTCAAAATGCACAGATTCACCAGTTGGACCGGAGAGTACACCTGAAACTGCCCTTTGGACAAGCCTGGATAGGTACAGTGAACTGTTTTAGTGATTGGCTGGTAAGGTCGAATAGAGAGCATTGTCCTTCTTTACAGTATGGGGGTGTCTAGTGCTAAGGTTTATTAGTGCTTGCTTATTTTATTAGTGTTTATTAGGCCTTGGCCAGGTTGAGGTAGGCTGTATGCATTGCCTTACCCTCATCCACCGCCTTGGTGACTGCCTCAAAGAGGTTAACCAGGTTCAGCAGGCAGGATCACCCCTTGACAAAGCCAAACTGTGTGGGGTCAAAAGTTTGGAGATTGCCTATATCTTTGCTAATCAGCTCCATGATGATGCATTCCATAGCTTTGCATACCAGACTTGTCAGGCTAATGGGGCAATAGTTCCCAGGGTCTGTAGTTGCTCCGCCTTTATGGAGCAGGATGACTATAACAGTGCGCCATTCGTTAGGGACATAGCCTGAGGTAAGGCGGTGACTGAACAGGCAAACAGATGTGGTGCCAGTTCATTTTGTAGCTCGTGTAGTCTACTTGGGGTATAAAATATCTATATCAACATTTCCAAGCAAAAATCTTAAATCTTCCTAGATTTTGTTGCATATTTGGAAGACATATTATCCCCCCATTATTTCTTTGCAAATTGCTTATCCAATCTCTCTTCCCAATCCTTCCTAATTTCTTTTGAGTGATTTTTATAGCTATCATGCAATATTTTATGTGCTCTACTAATTATTCCTTTCTTTAACGCAACATCTGTTCTAGTTTCTACTAAAAAGTCTACGAGTGCTGGTCTGTCATTTAGGACCCCATTTTTCTTTCTCTTTGCCTAAACTCAGATATCAATCCTTGATATGGAGGACAATCTCTAAACTGCAGTGCAAATAAGTTCTTGGCATCTTCCCGTTCTTTTACCTTTCTCTCTATTTGCTCCCAATACCTTGGTTCCTTTGCCAGTTTTCTCCAATATATTCCCGCCCTCGCTTGCTTACTGTCTATATCCCTAACTGCAGTCATCCCTATCGGCAGAATCTCCTTTCTCCGTTGCCATGCTGGCTTAGTTCTTAGAATACCTTCTGCTACTTTATGACAGTAATATTCTCTATGATTATTGTTCTACTTAAAGATTTGTATCCAAAATCCCAGTCTTTCCCTGTTACTTGAGCTTCTCCCCATTTCATAATCTCCTCTTTCTACTATGGATTACAGTTTTCTGCTTGTGTTATGTACAGCCACCTTAACTGTGTTGCTCTGAAATACCCCTTCAACTCGGGTAATCCCCATCTGCCCTATTTTATTTGAAGACCAACCTTATCCCACTTGACTCCTGCAGCCTTTCTCTCACAGATAAAATCCTTCAGCTCTTTATTAATTGCTACCCACAACTTCTCTGCTGGTTTATAAAAATATGCCTGGTCTGTGTACAAGACTAAAGGGACTAAAACTTTTTAACTCCTTGCATCTTACTATTGTTATCCATATAACAGAGCTTCCATTTTCACAGTTTTTGTATTATCATTTGTCTATTCTCTTCCCACATAGCCTTAGCTGCCACACTGGTATTTTTAATCCATACTCTTAAATACTTCATTTTATCATGTCCCCATAAGTATGGATATTGCTGAAAATTTGTATGTGGGTACATCATTTACCACTATTGCTTTAGCTTCATTAATTTTGTATCCTGAAATTATCTGAAACTGTCTCATATGTTCCCATAGCACTGTAATGTCCCTTTTCTGGTTTTGTCAGATATAAAATAATGTCATCGCGCAAACAGCCAGCTTTTCTTGACTACCATACTAATTATATCCTTGAATTTCTGAGTCCCTTATTTTCTGTCCCAATGGTTCTAAATATAATGCAGATAAAGGGGAGAGAGGACACCGCGACTGGTTTGGGAACTTTCCTGTCGATTGGTTATACACCACCACTTTTACCTCATCTCCTCCTAACCTGTTAGTAATTGAGCCTCTAACCTTGGCAAATTTAATTCTTCCATAAACATTCCCATTTGTAACTTCTCTTGATTTCCATATATCTCTGCTTTATACAGACTTTCATAGAATTCCCAAGATATTTCTAACACCTCTACAGGATTTTGTTACCTTCCTTGTTATAGGCTCCCTAAGCTTGGCAACAGCACCTTCTACTTTCTATTGACTGAGTCGTTGTGCTAAAAGCTTTTGTGCACTAGTTGTTATTAAAAAAACAGTTGCTTAACAGCAATCTTTCTAAACTCATGCATATTATCGAGGTAATCCCTTATTTTCCGTTTAGTATTCTGCACTTGCTCCTCCTCTCTTGGTTCTGTGAGATTCCTCCTATTTTGCAATCCTTTAACATTTGTCAGTCCATCTAAATAATTATTGTTACTTCATAACCCTCTCTCTCTCTATTTCCACCCTATTTTTAAACTCTACATTAATTTTATCCCACTCCCTAGCCATATTTTCAGAAGTTTGTCTTCTCTAATAACCCTTGAATAATCTCCACTATCCATCCCTTAAATGCCTCTATTTTCAACAGATAGGTGGGAAAGTGTCAGTGTCTCATTTTTATTTCATTACTCTGTTTTTATTTTAGTTATTATTGGCACATGATCTGAAATAGTTATTGGATGTGTACCGAAACTTTCAGTTAAATGCAAAGATTCCTGTGAAATGTAAGTTCTGTCTAGCCGAGCCCAAATTTAGAATATTGGGGAATAGCATGTAAATTCACTCTAAACTTCTACTACTGAAATCACATCTTCCATGCCAATTATTTTCATAACTTTCTTCAAAAATCTACCCTCCCTTGCTGTATCTTTCCTGCTGCAAATCAAATTCCAGTCCCCATTGATAAGCAATTTTCCCTGCTGAAAAAAAAAGAAGTTATGTACCTACCATAACGTTCCATGTTAGTTGTCTTCTTCTCGCCTTCTTTCTTGTTGGTTGGGTTCGGAGCCGATCCTCGGCTCCGACTCGGCCATCTTCAAAAGCTCGAGAGCTGTTTACTGGTTCGAGGCCTCCCCATATCCCATGATGTCTGGCGCTAGAAACCCAGATCTCATTTGGTAAGTCTAACTGCAGACATAAAAAGGAAGGAATCCTATCCTATAATGCATAAACCTTACCAGAGAGGCTACTAGGCAGACAGGAATAGCCAGAGAAGACTCAGCCAGTGAAAAACCATAAGGAACTCTTCTCAGTCTACTAGGATAGGGGGCTGGAGGGTGGGACGTAAGAAAGAAGGAGAGAAGAAGACAACTAACATGGAACGTTATGGTAGGTACATAACTTCTTTATGTTAAGTTGTCTATCTCACCTTCATTCTTGCTGGTTGGGACAGCGTCCCTGGCACCTAAAATCCTGGGTGGCTCACCGGAACAAACTCTTCAGAACAGTGGAACCAAAATCAGCTCTGCTCCTGGAAACCACATCCAACTTATAATGCAAAATGAAAGTATGTGGGTTGGCCCAAGTAGCCGCAGCACAAATAGATTCCATGGGCAACCTAGCCTGAAAGGCTACAGAAGTGGCTAAAGCTCTGGTGGAGTGACCTTTTGGTTTAACAGGCAATTCTTTATTCCTCAGTTGATAGATGAATGTGATGATAGTAATCAACCACCTGGATAAGGTTAATTTCGAAACTGGAAGACCTTGTTTACCCTCAGCACAGGAAAGGAAAAGCTGGTCCGATTTTCTGATGTCCTTAGTTCTATGCAAATAAAAGCGTAGTTGCCTGTGAACATCTAATGATGCAATTTATATTCCGTCCTGTTGGAGTGGTTGGGAAAATACACAGGAAGGTCAATGGACTGATTCAAGTTATTCTCAGAAGAGACCTTAGGAAGGAAGGAAGGATTAGTCCTGACAGTAACCCTGTCATTGTGGAACACTAGGTACGGAGGACGGATACAAAGAGCCTGAAGTTCCAAAACTCTTCTGGCTGAAGTAATCGCTACCAGAAAGAGGGTTTTCCAAGATAAAAACTTCAAAGAACAAGATGCTGCAGGTTCGAAGGGGGACAAAATTAGAGAAGCTACAGTCAAATTGAGATCCCATGGAGGTGGAGGATCTCTCACTGGAGGCCTGATCAGAGTGGTCCCTTTGAGAAAGGTTTTACATGGCTTATGAGACATGATATTATTTTGTGACAGGACAATGTGAAAATTTGAAATTGCAGCTAACTGAACTCTAATTGTAAATGGAAAAAACATGAACAGAGATCTAGCCACGATATTCTTCCAAAAAGAAAAGCTCATGAATCCCAGGTAAAATCCAAAGACATTTATTGATTCAGCAACACATAAAAATGTAGAAAGGGATAAGCGCTTTCGCGTAGTGTGCCCTACGCTTCATCAGATGACAATAAGCAAAATGCAAAGTTCTTAAATACAGCATTGCGCGGGAAAAAACCTTCTAACAGTCAATTAATAAATTAAGATTCATATTGCAGAAATTAATTCATATTGCAGCAACCAAAATTCATTATAAGACTTAAACACACACTGCCACATTGAATAAAATTGCCAAAGATGTATATGCATACAAACTAAGTAGGGTAAATGATTAAAAACTAGAACAATTAAACAAAAACAAGACTCTAAATGAAGAATAAAAACTGTAAGCTATTATATGGAAACTATATACATGTGTATCAAAATAGCCATATTGTATATACGCTCATAAAGATCATTAAAATACATCATTGAAAATAAATAACTATAGTGCTAATATCAAAACATAATAAACAATACTGCAAAAAATGTGATCTAACTATACTATAAGCATTACTATACTCTATATGAAACCTCTGCAAAATAAATACCTGCATATATTTTTTACTATATAAGTATAAAGCAAACCAAAAAACTAAAAAAAATTTTTTAAAAAAGCTCTAATTGTAGCGTAAGCGGACCCAGCATGAGAGAGTTCCACAAGAAATTCAAAAATGTGGTGTACAGGGGCTGAAAAGGGGGTCTTATACTCTTAGCCTCTGCCCAGGAAGAAAAACGTTTCCACTTACTAGCGTAGGTTTTTCTAGTCGTAGACTTGTGTGATGATAAAATAATTTTGCGCAGAGGGGGAGATATCAGGAAGCCTGGCTAAAGTTAGAAGTGGAGCAACCAAGCAGTGAGCTGGAGAGATTGCAGGGATTGGTGCAGCTCGCCCGATTGATGGATCAGAAGGTCTGGAACTGGGTCCAGAGTCCAAGGCCACTCGAGAAAATGATGATGCAGGAATGGGAACCATATTTGTCGAGGCCAGTAAGGAGCAATGAGGATCATTTTGCAGCCCAATACGGTAGCTTTCTGTATTAGCTTCGGTATTAGGGGAAAGGGAGGGAATGCATACAGAAGTCCCTGAGGCCAATCGTGGACTAGAGCGTCTCTGGGGGAATGTCCAGGAAGTGGAAGGAGAGAGAAGAAATTGCTGCACTTGCTGTTGAAGGGGGTGGCAAAAAGGTCGCAGCAAGGTTGGCCCCATTTGTGGAAGATTTGGTCCGCCACTACCTGATTCAGAGACCACTCGTAGGGCATGAGAATTGCTCTGCTCAGCCTGTATGCTATGACGTTGGATCTCCCAGGGATGTGCGTTGCGATCAGAAACCACTGGGAAGAGATTACCCACTGCCAGAGTCTGAGTGCTTCTCGACATAGGGGATAGGACCTGGTTCCGCCCTGCTTGTTGATGTACCACACTACTGACATATTGTCCGTTTGAATTGCAATGGTCCCGGTAGGAAGAGAGTCCTGAAGAGCTTGCAACACTAAAAGCACGGCCCTCATCTCCAAGACGCTTATATGCAGATGGTACTCGTGAGGTTGCCAGGTGACTTGGACTGCTCTGCCCTAATAATGCCCCCCCACCCGATCAGGGAGGCAACCGTGGTCACCATAGCAACTGGGGGGGGGGGCAGTACAAAAGGTCTGCCCTGGGGCAGTGATGTGGAGACCATCCACCACGCAAGGTGCTTTTTACATGCTTGTGTGACCATAATCATGTGAGACATGGGAAGCTGCTGGAAGGACCACTGGGTGAAAAGAAGCCACTGGAGTATCCTCATGTGAAAACGAGCTAGAGGAACGAGTATGATCACTGCTGCCGTGAGACCAAGAGTTTGGAGGACGAGCTTGGCTTGAATTCTTTTGCATCCTAATAAGACCTGCACATGTTGGCGAATGACTAACACCCTGTCTGGTGGAAGGCTGGCTGACATGTCTTTTGTATTTAAATTTGTGCCTATATAGGTGATAGACTGACAGGGCGACAATGCAGATTTTTTGAAATTTATTGTGATACCTAGTCTGGAGCAAGTCTGGATAGTGTAGTCTCTGGCTCGCAGAAGGTGATGCCTGGTGGTAGCAGTGAGGAGCCAGTCATCTAGATATGGAAACACCTGGAATCCTTGCAGTCTCAGGTGCGCAGTAACTACTGCCATACATTTGGTGAACACCCTGGGGGTTGTGGTGAGACCAAAGGGCAGAGCTCTGAACTGATGATGGCTGGCTCCCAGCCGGAAGTGAAGGAATCTTCTGGAGCATCTGTCCATTTTGATGTGGTAGTACGCATCCTGAAGATCTATAGAGCACATCCAATTGTCCTGACCCAGAAAGGGTAAAATGGACTGTAGCGTGACCATCCGAAACTTCGTTCTTTGTCCAGACATGTTTACTCTTCTGAGATCCAGAACGGGTCTCCAGTCTCCTGTCTTTTTTGGTACCAAAAAGAATCTTGAGTAAATTCCAGATCCTTGCTGGTCTGTGCTGGGACTTGCTGGATGGTCCTTTTTCTTAGCAGTTTTGAAACTTCTTGAACTGCTTGATCCCTTAGATTGGGTGGAACATCAGGAAGGGACTTGTTTAACAATAAGGGAGTGTGAACAAAGGGAATTCTGTAGCCTCCGGATATAACAGACTGTACCCATTTGTCTTGTGTTATATGTCTTGCCAGGCTCTTGGGTACAGCGATAATCTTCCCCCAACTGCCTCCAGACGTGGGCAGCCGGGCAAACCTTCAGGGATGCTGGAAAGGCTTGTCAGAGAAGGATTCTCTGCTGACCTGGTTTTGCGGACCCCCTCTGCCACGAGGGTGGCGTCTGTTATTGTTCCCTCCTCTGCCCCTGGATGGGAACTCACCACGTGTGTCCGGCAAGGCTCCCTGGGATTTACGGAACTACATCTTTCCACTATTCTGACCCTTGGGATATGGTCTGGGAGAAGTGGAAAAACAGACTCCCAGGGCAGAGAGAGAGTCTTGCCTTCCTGCTCACACCTGGTAAGGTTGTCCACCTGT
Organism: Protopterus annectens; assembly: GCF_019279795.1. NCBI lineage: Eukaryota > Metazoa > Chordata > Ceratodontiformes > Protopteridae > Protopterus > Protopterus annectens. The sequence goes on from NC_056732.1 coordinate 1,011,862,523, forward strand.
GATCCAAAAAGAGAGGAACCATCAAAGGGGGTGTTGGTGAAAGACGCTCTAAAAGGTTCTGCAAAGTTACATAGCCACATCCAAGCATGCCTCCTTAGGGCAACGCCTGTGCCCGTGGCTCTACTCGCACCATTGGCTGCATAAGAAATGAGCCTTATGGAGGATTTCACCACTGAATTAAGAGTCGCCAGCTGGGAGGCTGCCTTAGCCTGGGCCCTCTCAGCTGATGGATCTTGGAGGGTATCTCCAAGCTCTTTAAGGAGATCCCTTTGAAGATGGGTAAAGTGGCACAAATAATTCAGAGACCTCATGGAAAAGGTTGCTGAAGAGAACATCTGCTTCCCATATCTGTCCATCCTGGACTCCTTGTTAGGGGGATGGACAGATGAAGAAGTTGCAGCCAACTCCTTCTTTGTGGCCGCCGCTGCCACCATGGCATCAACGGGAACACCTTTGGTCAAAAACTGTTTATCCTGTGGTGCAGTTATAAATTTAGCGGGTCTTCTGGGGGTCAGTTTCACTGTCTGGAGCTGACCACGCCTTCTGAGCCACCACAGACATCAGTGGGTCGAAAGGCAGAGACACCCAGGAGGTGGAAGGTCTGGATCCAAACGCATCCTCGGAAGGGCTCAGGGTAGTCCAGTTCCCCCTCTGCCTAAGCATCTCAAGGATGTCTGAGGAGGAGACATTTTCAGAGGGGGATCTAGGGGACCCTTCCAAATCCTCTAAGTCGGTATCTGAGGTGACAGACTCAGGGGAGTCCATATGCTTCCTCTTGCATTTCCTTTTATGAAGTGGCTCCTCTGAATCAGGGGAGGCCTCGGCAGAGGAAGATACACCCAAAGGGGTGCCCTGGAGCATTGGTTCCCTGCACTTGGGGTCTGGAGGAGGGGCAGAGGCAGACGCAGGCAGCATAGGGGGAGGAGCCGATGGGGATGACCGTGGGGCTGACTCAGGGGCAGGCACACTCCTCATGACCTCGAAGGCGCCCCTGCTCGGACGCTGAGAAGGCTCCGGTTCTGAAGAGATTGGAATCCCTCTCTGCACCGAGGGGAAAGGCTCCGAAGCCAATGTAGGAGCCAAGCTCACGTGCGCCGAAGCTCCGAGGGGGAGAACGGGGTCGGACAAGGTTCCAATGCCACTCGCCCCCTCAGAGCCGAGGGAGTCTCGGCGCCCAGATCCCTCCAAGGACGGTACCAAGGAAGTGATCGGAGTCGATGATGGAACCGAAGGAGAAGGTATCGGTGCCGATGGTTCCACGACTTGAACTCCGGCTCCGAACTCCAGGGAGGAGTCGGAGGAGGAATAACTGCAGACATGGACGGAGCCAACCCCTAATGAGGGGGGCTGGACAACATTTTTGCTAGGGCCTGCGATTTCAACAGCCTACTGACCACTCTCTCCACGTCGTGATCTGAAAGCCTTGATGACCGAGAAGAGTGAGGACCGATGACTGCGCTCTGATTGGAGCAGAGGAGGCCTCAGAGCTGAACGTATCGACTCCAGGGAGGGAGACCTGGATCCCTTTCGACTCCCCGAAGGCTCCGAAGTGTGTGTTGGAACCAAATGGGAGGCAGGCACATCGGTTCCGGCCTGAACCGAGGCAGGAGGAGTAGCTTCACCCAACAACGGCTCCGAACCGGGAGCCGAAGATTTAGGTGGCTTGGAGGACTTTACGGGCTGAGCCTTAAGTTGGTGAATCCTCGGGCTTAAGTAAACCCCGTAAGATTAACTTATTCCTACGCTCCTGCAGGACTCTTGGGCTGAAAGCATGGCAAACCAAACAAGAGTCCTGCAGTTGCACAGCGCCCAGACAATAGACACAAGAAGTGTGACCATCTGTCAGAGACATCTTCTGACAGCATCAGTCACACTTCTTGAATCCAGACACTTTGGTATCCTTGGACATATCTAAGGAAGGAACACCAAACACAACACACAAAAAATTTAGGATATAATAACTATCACACACACGTTACCACACCCAAAAAACAGCCAAGAAATAGACACAATATCCTATGCTACCAACAAACAATTGAGACTAAACTAGGTAAATACTATTTTTTTTTTTTTTTTTAAAAGGTTAGTCTCTAACTTAAACGGCTACTTAAGGAAGAGATTGGGGGGGGGACTCTAACTAAAATGAGAGTTCTGAAGGGGAGGGGAATTCAGGTAAACAAAGATATCCTATTGAAAGATTGTAACTACAACTAACAAACTACAGTAAAACCCTAATCGTTTTTGTCAAAAAACAGATAAAACAGTGAAAATATACGACCTGAGCCAGTAAGACAACCTCGCAGCAGAAGCGGCAAACGAGATCTGGGTTTCTACCGCCAGGCATCATGGGATATGGGGAGGCCTCGAGCCAGTAAACAGCTCTCGAGCTTTTGAAGATGGCTGAGTTGGAGCAGAGGATCGGCTCCGAATCCAACCAGCAAGAATGAAGGCGAGATAGACAACTTAACATCAATTATTTCTCCCAGAATTTTCTTAAGCTCAACTATAGCAGTTTTAGGTAGAATATAAATACATGCCCATGCAATCCTCCTCCCTTGCCAATAGCCCCTTAGGACTACATATCCACCATTATTTTTTTTTATCCTCTTCTATCACTACTGGAGCTCCTCTTGCAATTAATACAAGTACTCCTATTTTCCTTTGTCACAGCTATTCTTAATAATCATCCTGAAAGCCTTTATCAAATTCCCATGTTCAGTTCTTTCCAAACGTGTCTCATGTAGCATAGCTATTTGCACTCTACATTTTTTAGTACAGTTCACGACTCTCTCTTTTTTGTATATAACTGTGAGACAATTAAGATTTAAAGAAGATAATGAAAGACTCATTATGCTAAAAATATTATTCCTCCTTTTATTTGTAACAGTTTTGTTTTGGTTAAATATCTAGTTCCAGCTTTTGTGTAATATGCACACATCAATATCTGGCAGGTTGACCTTTTATACAGTTGTTTCCTGTCATATCTGAGCCTACATCACATCTTACAAAACCATTTGTTTTATTGAAAGCCCTCAAAAATACACCCCAAAAACCTAATAACAATATTAACACACAAAACTATGTACACCTTCAAATACTGAAGTTTTATTTTCTTAATAGGGACATCTGTTCGAAACAGACGGCCACACTCTCAAACTTGGGTTAGTTTAAAATGAATGTTATGCATGCTAAGACTCGTGATACAGCCTGTGCTTTAGGTATGCACTGTCTGGTTTTGTCTCATCTTTATTGCTCTCCCAGAATGGAACAGCACTTGAATGGTTTCAGTAAACATCATCTCCTAGCCATTCAAAGAAAGTCATTAAAAGAAAAAGTATTTTGTTTATAATGCTCTTTATCAGATGGTCTCCATGAAGACATGGAAACCAGATTTGCTAAAGGAAAACTTGATTATATTCAATGTTATTTTTTATTTGCTTTCTCTTAAAACTAGTTACTAGATAAAGCCAAGAGCCTAAATCCAGTCATTCCCCTGTGTAAGCATGAGAAAAGCACATTGTTTTTTCTTGTATCATCCTATTTTGAACATACTTTTCTGAGGTTTTCCCTGCATTCCCTGTCCTGCAATTCTGTTACTTTTTTGAAACATCTCTTCTTGAGCATTCTTACATTCAGCCAGCCTTTTCTTCATTTCGACCTCCGATTATCGCACTTTTATCACCTCATCTGAATATCTGTGTAAAGCTTCTTCCATTTTATTCTGCCTTTTATTTTATTTGATATACTCCATCAGTGTTTAATTTATTTTAATCAGCTCTAAGTACGTTTGACTTATTTTTTTCCTTGAGGTTACTGGGAGTCATGTCTTGCACCAAAGCTGGAGCTTGCACTGCTTTTTGCTTAACAGCTGCAGAATAATTCCCACTCAGTACTTTTCCTCACCTTTTGGGATTGATTTTCTTTTAGGTTCTCTGAATTTTCTTTGCTGGCATACAGGCAGTGCATGTACTAGCTAGTTACTGAAATTTACCCAAAAATGAGTTCACTGGCTCTCTCTTCTGAGTCTCTATTTTCACACTGGGACAGCAGCAATTAAGCTGTTACTCAATACACAGCCATCTTGGAAGTGCCATTTATAGTCTTCTGTGATAGAAACGTGAATTTGCAGTAGGATTGCTTACACACAGGCAGGAGTGATAGCACAAACCTTTGGCTTACTACAGTACTGCACTAGATCCAGTGGCAAAAGGACTGCCATCTTGCCTATGAGCAGCTGCTGCAGCTTCCCTTACGGTAGAACATGCTACTCCAACTGTCCTAAGACATGAATTTATACTTGTAGTCACCTATGCAGTGGCTACCCTTTTATTAAAAACAAAAGCACTGTATTTTTCTCCTTCAAGACTGACGAAATATGAGTGACTGATAATTTCAGACCCACTTATCACAACTGTTCTGTGCCCAGTTTTGTACACTGCATCTCTGTTAACAACACAGCAGGGAGAAACACATGACTGCATTATTGTCAATAACCATTTGCTTTCTCCTAGGAAGGACATAACTAATGCTTCAAAATGCTGAATTAGAACTCTTTGTGAAAGGATCCTGTGGGATAAAATGAAAGGGGGCACTTGGTTGCTGGAACTGAATTAATTTTATCAATTCCTGGGTGTTTTTGTGAACAACACAAGTTTATTTGGGAAAGAGAGGCATTATTTAGGTGATAAATGTTTAAGTTTGAAACTGGTAAATATCGTGAAATTTTTTTTTTTATTTTACCCAGGAATTAATGTTAGCTGCAACAATACTAGACATCACAGGTTACTAAAAGTGTATCATGCTAATGCCTGAAGTTTGACTAATAAAATAAATGAACTAAACACAGTCTGTTCAGTAAATAATTACAAATTAGTTGTAATTACTGAAACATGGAAGAATGAAGGATTACAACTTCTTGAATACCAATCATTTAACTTCTTCAGAAAAATAAAATAGGAGCAGAAGTGGTTTTGTTGAGGCCCAATGGCTAAATATTAGGGCTCCTGTCAGAAGAACGAAGATGCATTATGTCAAATGTGTCTTCATCAAACTGTAAAGGTCGAAAACACAAAATGACAAAGCGGCTTTTAAGCAAATTCTTTCCCTGGGATAGAAGTTGCTTGCCCACTTCTGTCACTTTGCTGTTTTTGGCACTGTATTGCGATCTCTGAGTTTGTATATTTAAGTAGGGGGTGTGTGGGGGGTAAAACCCCTCCCCCCTTAAAATAGTGTTTAGTGCGTTTTTTTTTTGGGAACAGCGATTTTTTTCCCTGGGAAAAAAAATTGCTGTTCTGGCTGTTCGCTCTTTTTTGTTTTTGTTCTTTTGTGGTTGATATAACATAGCGTTCAATCTTCTGATCGTTCGCTGTTACAACATAGACCCAAATTTTAGGGTGTTGGAAGTGGATTATAATTCAGATTTGATTTTTGTGGAAGTATTAGTTGCTGACTCTGATCTCCCACTACACTTGTTCCTTTATTATAAAAGACCTGCATTATCAAGTACTGATCAACTCTGGTATACTGATGGCTTGGGTTAAGTTTATGACTTATGATAACCTAATATTAGGTGACTAACTTTCCAGGGATCAGTTGTTCTTATGGCACAGCATCGACAATGTCAGAGAATGAGCTTTGCAATTTTTATGTATTGCACAATCTGACTCAGATGATTGATTTTCCTACCAAATCAAATAATATCTTAAATCTCTTAGTTACAAATATTCCATATAAAATTTCTGAAATTAACCAACTGTGTGCCATTAGGCACTCTAGCTCAATTAGCTTTTGAATTTAATAAAATAACTAAAGCTTTTCGTACAAAACAAAAGAATATTTTCGATAAGTCTAAGTGGTTTGATTTGATTTATTAATCAACTAAATTCTATGAACTTGAAGTCTTCAGAGGTAAATAATGCTATAAATAAATAGGCAAGACATTGAAAACATCTGTGAAGTTCTTTTGTCTGGATGTAAGACAACATTAACAGTTTACTGCACCTCCTTTGTGGAATACTGGTCAGAGAACTTCCGAGAAAAAAAGCAAGAAATTTAAGTTCTGAATAGGTTCAGGAGAATTTAAAATGGGCCTATAACTTAAGTCTTTAGTAGGTTAAATGCCTTCAAGATTAGCAAAAATTAAATTTGAAGATAACTTAGTTGCTCTTGCTCTAAGTAATGTTATTCGTGTGGTAGATACATTGGTAATAAGGTTAAATCTTTTGGACCAATTTCTGTTCAAACTGAAGTGCTGAATTTTGGAGAATTATCTGTGAATTTGTTCAATCAGCACTTCCTGGCAGAAGATGCTACACCTGTTTGATGACAGTTCTGATGTTAGAATTTTAACAGAGATTGATTATAATGCACCCAGTTTTCAGTCTGACCCTTGTGCTGGCATCTTTGAGCCATACTAAACAGAGTACTGCTATGGGAAAATATTCCAGGCATTTTGTGAGCATATTGCAGTAAATATATTTCAGCAGTGGAAATACTATTTGCAGCATCACACAACAGAAAAGCCTATAAATGAACTCATTGAGCAGGATGGTCTGCTAGTCCCTGTTGATATGGTTGTGCTGTCACTGAAGATTGTAGGTTGGTGTGGGCACAATCCTTAGTCTAAATGGTTAAGAGCTAAAGAAAAGGAAAATCGAACAAATAGTGCCTTCCAAACCAAATCCTGGAGGTAAATCCCCTTCCTGTGCTTGGGGAACCAATTCAAAAAACTGTAAAAAACCTCACCAGTCTAAATAATCATGGTTTACCATTGCAACAGAAACAGACCATTCTGGCTCAATGAGTTCCTTGCATTATCTGCCTGTAAAGTAGTATTTACAAATAAAGGGATGTCTTCAGATAAGAAGTAGCTCTGAGACTCCTACTTTCATTCGGACCACTTTCTGTTGTGTGACACTGTAAAGGATCTTTCCACTCTACTATATTTTTGTGGATAACATGGTACTTCAACAGGAACACTGTTATTTTTTTCTGCAAGCCAAGAGTTTTTAGACCAGTGAGGTTTTTCACAGGTTTTCTGAGTTGGATTCACAACCAAAGGAAGGGTTATTTGCCTCCAGGATTTAGTTTGGAAGACACTATTTGTTAGGTACATTTCAACTATCAATCAATTTTTAATATCCTATTGTAATCTGGCGCCATTCCTGCAAGTTGGAAACTTGTGGACATGAGGGGGGAACCAATGGACAATATAAGCAATTACAAACCTATCAAGTCTTACTTTGCTGGAGAGGAAGAGTTTTGAGAGATGCCTACTTTCCTTTTTTAATCAAAACTTTCAGGGATATTTAATGGACTTCACTCAACAAAATCTCACAAAAACAAAAATTCTGCATTCACTAATTCAATTGAAGTTTATGAGCCACTGATAATTGCTTTAGATTGAGCATGTCTGTAGTGGTGGTGTATTTGGATTTGTCTAAGGCTTTTGACAGTTTCTCTTACTTATTCTGCGATCATTGATGCCATGCTCAAACACAGAGTTAATCCAAACATTATTCACTGGGTGGCTAACTGGCTTTTAGTAGATTGCAAAGAGTAAGGATATGATATATCATATCGAGCTGACTTGAAGAAAACAAAGGGGTTTCCCAGGGTTCACTTCTAGGTCCAGTATTGTTCACCCTGGTATTTTCATTTTTTCCTAAGCTATTTAATGTCTGGATGGCCAAGTATGTGTATGATATTAAACTAGTTCATGCTATTACATTGACAGATGATACTGACCACTTCAACACTTACATGTTTGATGGCTGAATGGTCAGACTTAACTGGACTAAAAGGTCTCCTGCAAAATCTAATCTGGACCTGTATGGGGTCTCTATGGGTCACCCCACCCCTTTTCAGCATCAGCTGTAAAATCTCCCCAAATTTTGAGTCATTCAAAAAGGAAATAAAGGAGTTTCCCACACATGTGTTATAGGTGGATGGAATGGGGGACTGCAAAAGAGAGCTGATGTGCCTCCTCTTGCACAGGTGTCTCATTCTTCTCTTCTGACAAGGGGAATTTTTCTCTCTTTCTCTTTGATACCCTCCTTGTGGGAGGAATAAAGACACATTGAAGTTTTAGTTTACTGAATTAAGTAGGTAGAGGGAGGAATGTTCTTCTTCTAGCACATTAACAGATCAGTTATTAAAGGCAGTTACAGATAATGGTAGGAAGGTCCAAGTGAGTTGACTGTAGGAAAATATGGGAGTTTGAAAAACAAGGAGCCAATTCCAAAGCTTACAGGTTAGTCCCTTATTTGAATATTCCTGAAAGACCCGTGAGGGTTTACCAGCTCAGCAGCATATGGAACAGAATTGTTAAAAAATAAAAATATTTTTAACTAAACAAAATATGACAACACATCATGAGCTACCACTATGGAACTATATTTAAGAAAAACTTTCACCTGAGCTTCATTAGGTCCCTCTAATAGAGTGGTTTGTAGAGTGGCTTACACATTGGTCATTGGAAATGGCTGCTTTTATGAGGTTATCACCAGACTTTATTAGCCTGTTTTATATCCCATGTAATACAACAGGTTGTGTGTCTATATTTGTGGAGCTTACATTCCTTGAAGCAAACTATGAAAGCTTTATTAAATAACTTTTTCCACTCTGACTTGCCCTTAACATGGTTTATATCGTGTGTAATATGAAAGGCTGTCCACTCTTTTATGGGGCTTATATCTCCTGAAATATATTATGAAAGACCAATCTTCTCTTGTTTGCAAAATGGTTTACAGGGGTTCCGGCATGTAGCTCGCAGGACATTTCCCTGCGAGCTACATCGCTGAAACCAAACGGCTGCAGCAGCACTTTGCAGTAGTGCAATATGGCCGAAAAGCCTAGCCGCTGCAGCTGTAATCTATGGACGGGCAGAGACAGCCGTACCGGATGTGTACCACATTCCTTTGTCACATTCAAGGAATGCATTTATTTAATTATTTATTTATGTTGTTGTCGGTCTGACAACAAAATAAATAATTAAATAAATGCATTCCTTGAATGTGACTAAAGAATGTGGTACACATCCGGTACGGCTGTTTCTGCCCATCAATAGATTACGGCTGCAGCGGCTAGGCTTTTTGGCCATATTGCACTATGGCAAAGTGCTGCTGCAGCCGTTTGGTTTTGGCAATGTAGCTCGCAGGGAAATGTCCTGCGAGCTACACGCTGGAACCCGGTTTACAGTGCCTGCTTACAACAGGTGAAAACAAACTTTCTTTATACAGGTTCATAGGTAGGTACTAGGCTATTGGCCCAAGGGCCTAAGTAAGCCCAGCCAACAAGGTTCCCTGGCCTACGCCACCCAAGAAAGTTATTTTCCTGTGCCCCTGTCAAGCACAGCCACAGAAGTGATCCCCGGGGTGTATTTCCTATTTCCCACCCACTCAAGATTTTTCTTAAAGAGTGCTAATGAGGAACTTTGCTTGACATAGCTTGTTCTGGAGTATGGGAAGTCTCCGGGACAGGAATCTCTCTCTCCAGCATGTCCTGTTTATTGTGGTGGCAAGGTTTAGGTCCCTAAAGCATGTAGCTCGGAGGGATTGGGATTTCTTTAGGTGCAGCATGTCCAATAGCTCTGGGTTTGACATAGCTTTATATGTTAGGCAGAGATCACCTCGGAGTAGGCAATATGCTATGGAGTAAAGCTGGAGTTTTTTGAGACCGTCAGTGTGGGGCATCTGTTTGAGGCCAGTAATCCTCTTTGTGAGGTACTTCTGTGGTCTTTCCAGCTGCTGAAGAGGTCTTGTGAGGTACATTCCAAAAGAGGGCATCATACTCTATAATGGGTCTGAGTGTCAAGTACAGAGGAACAATGACCTCTTTTTTCCTGGATGAGAACCCTAATGTGATGAGGTGTGCCACTTAGGATTTCCTGACTACTGTCGAGATGTGATTATCTAAGGAGAGACTAATGTCCACCTGGGTCACAAGGTCTCTTGACACATTCGGCATTAAGTAGATTGCCGCCTATGTGGCAGTTCATGGGTACAGAGTTTTTACCAAAGGGGATGACAATGCACTTTTTGGCATTGAGCTTGAGGCCATGGCTCTGACACCAGGCATCGGTCTCAGTGAGGCCCTTCTGTAGGATATCCACATCATTTGGGGACTCTACTATGGCTCCTAATTTGCAGTCATCTGCAAACTTCATTAGCCAAAGGCCTTCTGTGTTAGCCTGTACTTCAGAGAAGTAGATACAAAACAGGAGAGGTCCCAGGATTGAACCCAGTGGTACTCCACTTGTCACTGGTTTGAAGTCAGATTTGGAGTCTGCAACTTTTACAGTGTGGGCTCGGTCAGTGAGCCAGTTGGCAATCCATCTAGTGACGTATGGATTTATACCTAGTTTAGTGAGTTTATCTACAATTCCAGAATGCGGGATGGTGTCGAAAACCTTGGCGAGGTCAAGATAGGCTGTGTGAACCACCTTACCCCTGTCTACAGCTTTGGTGACTGCCTCAAAGAAGTCGATCAGGTTCAGGAGGCATGATCTGCCTTTCACAAACTCGAACTGGGTGGTGTCCAGAGTTTGGAGGTTACATTCCATGGCCTTACAGACCAGGCTCATCAGGCTAATAGGGCGATAGTTCCCGGGATCAGTGGTGGCTCACCCTGTGCGCCATTCAGTGGACACAAAGCCTGATGTGAAACTATGACTGAACATGGTTCTTAGGTGGGGAGCCAGTTCGTTCTGAAGTTCGTGTAAAATGCAGCCTGGGATGTTGTCTGGTCCCATGGATGCTGTATTTTTGGCTTTAGAGAGTGCAGCTTTTCCCTGCATAGTTGTGATTACAGGGACTCTGCATTCTTCCTGTATAGATATGTGCCCTTTAGGGGATGAGAGGGGGGTAAAGTTAGCACTGAACCTATCTGATGTTGGCAATATCAGTTGGTTCTATAATTTTTGTGCCGTTGTGCTGTAACTCACAGCAGATCTGGGTGTTGCCATTGAGATTCCTGACATAGCTATAGAATGCTTTGTGGTTGTCCTTAGAATCACTGGCAATTTTGTTTTCGTAGCTAGTTTTGGAGGATCTTATAAGGGATCTTAGCTTCTTACTGAGGTTGACCAGGGAGCTCCTCCACTCATGGGATTTTACTCTCTTTTGCAACAGTTTCTTCCTTCTGTTGTAGAGTTTGTTTATGGTAGGGGACCACCAGATTGGCTTCTTTGTTTTGGAGGATAGCGTTTTAGTTCTGTTTGTGATAGCACCATCCCATGCACTTGTGTAAGTGCTTATAGAGTGCATTTGTGTAGGATTCAGCAGCTGAAACTGTACTGTCCATCTGCATGGGTGTCATGAAGTTCGTCACTTCTGTCTTAAAAAGCATGAAGTTGGCTTTGGAGAAATTGTTTACCGTGGTTTCCTTAATGGGGGTGGGATGTGGATATCTAGGATAATTAGCTTATGGTCGGATCTGACCAATGAGGAGTTGACTTCAGGTGTGGAACACCGGTCACTCATGTTGGTAATGACTGACTAGGTCTAGGATATTGTTGCCCCTGGTGGGGGTGTTGATAAGTTGACCCAGGGCATTGCAATTTATGAATTCCAGAAAGCACTGAGTGAAGGAGTTGGTACATGAGTAGTTTTCCCAGTTAATGGTAGGGTAGTTGAAATTGCCCATTATTAGGGTGTTTGGTTGAAACCTAATATTTTCCAGTATATCAAAAAAAGAGGAGTGGGAATCCTGGGGCATGGTGGGGTATCTGTACCAAGCTACAATTTAGATTGCAGTTTTGCCCAGAGTTAGTTGCACTTGGATAACCTCGGATACATTATGCTGAGCAACTAGCCTGGAGGTGTGGATATCCTTAATGAATATGGACACACCTCCATCTTTGATGATGTGTGGTGCAAGTTATAGCCTGGTAATGCAGGGGTATACTCTGGAGCCTTGAACCAAGTCTCTGTCACCGCACAGATATCGATGTTCTCCACTTTAAGGAGTGCCTCGAGGGAGTGCATTTTGAGATTTAGACTTCTAGCACTGAGTAGCATTACCCTCAGTTTTTGCTAGCCTGTTCCTGTTAAGGTGGTGAATTTGTCATTTGAACCTTGCCTAAAAAAGCAGGGGAGGTAGTCACTTACAGCCACATTAGGAGACTCCCACTTTTTGAACAATACCTGCATTCAAAGAAATACAGAAAATTCGCAGTGCTCATTTTTACAGAGCTCATGGATCGGCACATGTAGGAGAGAAAAAAACATAAGCAAAGCTTGAGACCTCGGACTCTTTTGTGTAGACTTTAGGGCCCATGGAATAAATATCCGCCAAGTGGTGAGCTGCAGAGTATACAAAACCTTTAATAAAAATAAATATCTCAAATTTAATTTGAGCATAGGCAAATAGTGCCTGTCATGTAAAGAATACAGTAGGGTGGAGTAGGGCTCTAGGATAACAATTTTCATTGTACTGCAAATTACAGACATTTTGTTAAATACAGGCGAAGTGGCTAGAATATCTATACCTGGTTGTTGTGGGGTATCTACAGTGAGGAGGAGAATGCCCCTGGCCACAGAGAGTGGTTCTATGGTGGTTGAGTCTGCAGTTTTCACTCGTAATCCTCTTCCTGGGTCTAGCAGTTAGTGAGAAAGCGTCTGTTCAAATTCTTCCACTAGCCAGGTTTCAGGTGGGGTAGCCAAGGCTCTTCTGTTCAGATTCTTCTCTTTTCAGGTTCCAGGTGGGGAAGTCAGCACAAAAGGGAGTTTTATAGGGTTGCCACTTTTTCTTGTGGCTGAAACCAGAACATAGCACTGTGACTTGTTTCCACTGTAAACTATTTCTCTGAATGCAGGTATTGTTCAAAATATGGGAGTCATCTAATAGGGCTGTAAGTGACTACCTCCCCTGCATACAAAGGTGATCTGTGTTCATCAGGAGGAAGAAGAAGAATGGGGACTGGTCACACTAACAATGTATATAACCTCTAATAAGCAGTCAGTGTAAATCTTTTTTGCCAAAAAAGAGAAAATTTGTCTTTTGTAATGTATTTTAGGAAATATGAGCTCTGTAAAGGTGGGTCCAGCCTCTTATACTATATGTGATATAATCACTGATATGGACAAGGCAGCCTGGAAAAAGTAATAAAGCTTTAAAAATCTGCTTCAAGGAATGTGTGTCCCACAAAGGCAGACACAGCCTCTCTTATTACAGAGATTAACAGGTTAATAAAGTCTGGTGATAGAATCGTGAAAGCAGGCATTTTCAATTACCAAAGTGTAAACCACCCTACAAACCACTGTATTACATGGACCTGAAGCAGCTCAGATGAAAGTATTTTCTTAAATATAGTTTATAGTAGTAGGTTATGGTGTGCTGTAATGTTTTGTTTGTTCATAGGTTCATACATTAGTACTAGGCTAACTGCCCTTGTGGGCCATTTTAAGCCTAGCCAATTACCTCATGTGAGAATTAAACCCTGTACGGTGTGTCTAAGGTGAACACCATAACCATTATGCCAACCTCCCACCTGTTATTACTGCCTTTAAATAATTCAACTGTTGAATGAAACGTACTAGACCAAGAAGGCTTGTCCATCTCCCTTAATTGAATAACCTACTGAAACTTCAAAAAGGCATCTATTTCTCCCATAGAGATGACATTAGAGAAAGTGTCTTAGATCTACTAGCTAATGTTTTTTGTCTGGACTAATTCTTTGTACTCTCTCTCTCTTCTTAGTCCAGGCATCCTCTGAGTCACCAGTGGGATACCAGACCTGACTCAAGCTTTCTGGATTAGCTCTGTTTTCTCTTCTCACAAGAAAGGATTCTAATTAAAAAGAAGCTGTAATGTTGTTAGAGCCTCAATAGTGATCATGCCAGTTGTCAAGAATCTTAGTCTCCTGAGAAAGAATCAGAAGCAGAAAGAATGCCTAGGGTCAAAACTTGAGTTGTCACCAGGAAAGGGGGCTACCCATGCTGGAAAGCCTGAAACATCAACGTGGAAATCAACGTCAAAAATACACTTGGTGTTAAAAGTTTTGACACTATATAGCCTGTGTGTGTGTGTGTGTGTGTGTGTGTGTGTGTGTGTGTGTATATACACACACGTATATATATATATATATATATATATATATATATATATATATATATATATATATATATATATCTATATACACACACACTTGGTCTGGAGGCCAGCATTGAGACCTTCTAGGCCAAATGACATATCTGTGACTTGAAGCAGAGCTGAGGACAACGGTGCTGAAACTGGACTCACCAACTTGTCCCTAAATCTAGCACCTGAGCAATACCTCGCACTGATGGCAACACCGAAGAAAACGAGCAAAAACCAAGCAGCTGAACGCTCCCAAGATCAATTTATTCACTAAAAATAACGTAATCCAAGTACAAAACCAAGCTTTCGGTGAGCTCAGTGTCCCACCTTCATCAGACAACATTTACAAGCCAACCATCGTAGTTTAAATACTAGACAGTTAATTAATTGATTGAAATCAATCATGCAAGCCCCTATCAAATTAAAGGAATTTTACATGTATATAATATTATATAATGTTATAGACACTAGCAAAAAACTTCCTACAGTCGCTAGTTAAAACACTTCATTTACTATAAACTAATTTAAAAACATATATAAAATACACAAGTGTATATTACTTAAATGTGTATACTAAATCAGACCCTTATATTAAATGAGCATAAAAATGTGCTACTCTATTGTTCAACAATGCTTATAGAACAGACAACAGTTGTACATATTTGTTATATATATATATATATATATATATAAATATATACATATATGCATATATTTATATATATATATATATATATATAAATATATACATATATGCATATATATGTACACATATATATGTATGTAGGTGCACATAACATATAAAATGAGATAAAATAAATTAAATAAATAAATCACTCACTACCCAAATCACAACAACATGTCAGTGCAAGAATTTCCTTTTCTGTTACCAAAAAATCCCAAAAAGTTTTGTAAAAACTGCTACTCATCTATTATTAGACAAAAGTTTCAGAACAGGGGCAACAGAAACGTATTCGTTTAAGCCTGGGTTAACATATGCCCATGTTCTTAACTGCCAGTGAAGTTCATTTACTTCCAAGTGAGTCTGCCAAGGACCACTCAAGTTGTCAGTAGGTGACTTCCCTAAAACCATAAATTTAAAACAGTGCCCCGGACTGGCAAGAATATGCCTAGCCAGGGCATTGTTAACATCTTGTTTAGATATGGCATAAACATGCTCGTACATCCGCTGCTTAAATTTTCTTTTCGTTTTTCCAATATAAAAGGCAGAACATTTTTGACATAAAGCCACATAAACAACTCCAATAGACTCACAACTAAACTTCCCCATTATTTTGTATACTGTGTCCCTGATTCTAACCTTTGAATCAGTAAGAATGTACTTACATTGGTTACAAGAACCACACTTCATTGTTCCAACAAAACATTGGGTCGAACACCTCGGTTTTAGTTCAAGCAGACTTTTTAAATTCTGCCCTCTTCTGAAAGTAATTCTAGGAAACTCTCCTAATCTTTTCGTCAAGAATGTGTCTTCACTAATAAGTGCCCAACATTTGTTTAGCACCTTTCTGATTTCAGAATGGTCAGCGGAATATGTACAAAAAAATCTCAAATCAGATTCATGCAAATGAACGCTGACTGGGCTTGGTGTAAATGAAAATGAGGATTCAGTGGCGTCGTCCAAACCCATGTTTTCAATACGTAATATGGGATTGTAGACACCCGCTCTTCTTTTAGTAATAACCTCTGCTTTGATGTCATTTAATAACAACCCAGGGTAACCTCTGTTGGCAAACATACTACTTAAAAATTCACATTCATGCAAAAAATCTTCAAATTCCGAGACCATCCTGGCTGCCCTTACCATCTGGCCCTTGACTATGGCCTTCTTTTGGTGAGCAGGATGGGAACTCGTGAAATGCAGGAATGCGTTAGAGTAAGTAGGCTTGCGATAAATGAAACTCTTATACTTAGATTTCAATAAGTCCTTCTTGATAAGAATATCTAGAAAGCTAATGGTTGATTCTTGCAAATTGTGTGTAAATTCTAAGAAAGGTGTCTTCTTAGTGAGTGAATCTAAGAAGTTGGGTATGATAGAGGGGGAAGCCTTCCATATGAAAAACATGTCATCCTGGTACCTAGTGTACCAGGTGACAGAAGACTTAAAGCAAGGGTCGGTAAATAAGAAGTTCCTTTCCCAATAGGCTAACACCCCATTAGCAAAGCTCCCGCCACAGGGTGATACCATCGCGACTCCTGATTTCTGAAGATAAATACTGTTGTTAAAGGACATGAAATTGTTACTTAATACTATTTCTAGCAGAGTCTCGACAACATAAATCACATTGTCGTCCACTTTCTTTTCAAATAGAAAATCACGTATCCATTGGATACCCAACATCTGTGGTATAACTGTGTACAAGTCCTTTATATCAACAGTCAGAAACCAGGAGTCAGCCTGAAACGGGATCTTGTTCAATTCGTTAAGAAAACTCCAAGAGTCCTTGCAGATATGGACCTCTTGGGAAATTAAAGGTCTTAAAATGCTATCAACGTATTTAGCACAAGGAATAGTAATGGAACCACGACCGTCAACTATAGGGCGGAAGGGTGGATGTTCCAGGGACTTGTGAGTTTTAGGGATGCCAAATAACACCGGCAATCTAGGAGCTACAACATTTAAATAATGGTACAGGTCAAGATCAATACAGTTCTCCAAAAAAGGATCTTCTATTAAGCCCCTTATTTTTACATAAGCAACACCACTGGCCATCTATGGCGACATCAACAAAAAAATACATTAAAGAAAGAAAGGTGTGATCACAAACCCAAAACCATCAATGCACCTCTATCTGCATCAATTCAGGTACACTCAGGCTGCTAACTGGTACTGTAAAAATCAGCATGACAAAAGGTGCCCAGTATAAGACAGCTGGGAAGGAGGGTAAAGCTAAAGAGTCACTGTCCATCCTGGAACTGGTAGAGAAGGGACAAGATCCACATTTATCTGCATCTGCTGCAGTCATTACTAACTGAAAGAGAATGGATACACTGGAAGTACCTTTATAAAACAAGGAGATAAGGGTCTAGATGTCACAAACCCACCTAAAATACAGATGTGTAAAATCTTACTAAAACAGTAGATGTCCTTCTCTTCAGTGCTGTAGTATTCTTTACATAAGGGATCCCCCCCCTCTGCCAACAGCAGCCCAACAGCCATCAAGAATACCAAAGCTTTTAGATTTTACTGGCAGAGCACGTCACACATATTGCTCTCCACACAAGGCATAGGGCATAACAGTGTAGTATGGATGCAAACATGCAGAACTGATTTACCCAAGGAGGAAAAGAACACAGTCAGGGACAAGACAGAACATGTACATCCTGAAGACAAAAAGATAGAGAGGAAGCAAGGGCACTTATGCTAAGAGTGTAGCAAAAAGACAAGAGCTAGGAAAGGGGGATGAAGAGGCGGACCAAATACTGCAACAGTGAAGAGAAGGACATCTAGTATTATGGCAAAATTTTACCAAACTGTACTATGTTCTTCCATATCACTGTTGCAGTATTCTTTACATAAAGGACAGTACAACAGCTAAAAAGAAGGCTAGAAGGAGGAAGGCACAGAACAGCCTTTTACAAACCTGTGCAGAATATCCCTGGCAAAACCTGCCCTGGCCCTGGAAATAACATCCAATTTATAACGATTAGTGAAATCATGAACAGAGAACCAAGTAGCAGCCTCAAGGATGGAATTGGTGTCCAAACCCTTGAAAAAGCCACCAGGGAAGGCAACCACCTTAGCAGACATTTGCCATGAAAGGAATAACAAAAGGAAATGGCCTTAAATATCTAGGATATGTTTTCTTGGTAACAGCCAAACCTAAAGTCCTGAGACACAAAGAAAAAAAGCTACTCAGACTTGCAAACTGCCTTTGTTTTACCCAAATAACTGAGCTATCTATGCAGATCCAAAATGTGAAGAACATTCTCACTGGCAGACTGTAGAGAAGGAAAAAAAGGAAGGAAGGTGAACAGACTGAATAAGGGACAATTCATTGACCATCATGGGCATAAAAGAAGAATTAGTTCAAATAGACATCCTTTCTCTGTGAAAAACTAGAGAAGGAGGAACAGCCTCAAGAGCATAAAGTTCAAAGGTTCATAGGTTGGTACTAGGCTATCGGCCCTAGGGCCTATACAAGCCTAGTCATAACAATTCCCTGGCTATTTCTTCCAACACTGTTTACTTCCCTGGACCCCTGTCTAGCAGGGTGACTGACGTGATCCCCGAAGTGAATTTCCTTTCTCCCATCCAATCAAGGCTCCTTTTGAAGAGGGCCAAAGAGGCGCTCTGCTTGACATGTATGGGCAGTCTATTCCAGAGCCTGGGGAGTCTCTGGGTCAGGAACCTATCCCTCCAGCATGTTTTGTTTATTGTGATGACAAGGTTTAGATCCATGGAGCGTGTGGCTCTGAGGGTTTTGGATTTCTTTAAGTGTAGCATGTCCAACAACTCTGGGTTAAACACTCTCTTGGCTGAAGTAAGAGCTAACAAAAAACAATCTTCCAAGTACAATGTTACAAGGAAGTTGAAAAAAGAAGTTATGTATTCACCATAACATTCCATGTTGGTAGTCCATCTCACCTTTCATTTGTACATATGGGTTCGGAGCCGAACCTCGGCTCTGACTCGGCTGATTTACAAGCTGGAAGACTTCTGGTTGGCTCGTAGTTAAGCAGGTATCCCAAGGTGCACCAGTACAATTCCCCAGATCTTGTTTGCTGTTCACTAGAATAACAACCATAAAAACAACCACTACTAAAGGGTCTCCAACCAAGGGCAACCAAATTATTATTTCCAGCTCTTCCAGGATGGGGGCAGGAGGGCGGGTTGGTAAAAATGAAGGGTGAAATGGACTACCAACATGGAACGTTAAAGTGAGTACATAACTTCTTTATGTTAGGTAGTCCGATCTCACCTTCATTTTTACATATGGGACAGCGTCCCTAGCGTCTTATTCTTGGGTGGCTCATTGGAAAATACTCTTGAGCACCGTGGACCAAAGGATGCTCTATCCCTGGATGCCAAATCCAATTTGTAATGCGTAATAAAAGTGTGAGGGGTAGCCCACGTAGCTGCTGCACAAAAAATAATCAAGGGGTACCCTGGCTTGAAAGGCTGCAGAAGTAGACAGCGACCTGGTAGAATGAGCCTTGATCCTGTAGGGTAAAGGTTTGCCCTCCGAGCTATAGATAAAGGCTATACAACTGTAAATCCAATTAGTGTCACTTTAGAAACTGGTAAGCCCAATCTAGAGTCAGAAAAGGAAATGAATAATTGATCTGATTTCCTGAAAGCCTTAGTCTGCTGTAGATAAAAACCTAGTTGTCTATGAACATCTAGCTGATGAAAACGGTACTCAGCTGCATTACAGTGGTTAGGGAAGAAAACTGGGAGTTCTATTGACTGGTTTAAGGTAGCATTAGAACAAACTTTGGGGACAAAGGAGAGATTAGTACGTAATGACACCCTGTCTTTGTGAAAAATCAAATACGGTGGCTTAATAGACAAGGCCTGTAGCTCCGATACCAGTCTAGCTGATGTGATAGCTACCAAAAACATGGTCTTCCAAAACAAAAATTTTAGAGAAGCTGAGTGGGAAGGTTCAAAGGGGGAGAAGTCAATTTGGACAACACAAAATTTAAATCCCAAGAAGCCACTGGTTCTTGCAGAGGTGGTCTCAATAGAGTGGCCCCTTTCAAAAAGGTCTTGCATAGCTTATGAGACATTAAACTGGTATCTGGAAAACCTAAGTGAAAATGAGAAATCGCCGCCAATTGAACTCTGATAGTGGCAGCAGCAGATCCTTGCTGTAAAAGCTTAGAAAGAAAATCCAGAATCACAGGGATAGAAGCAATGTATGGATTTACATTCATTCTCTGTGCCCAAATAGAAAATCTTTTCCATTTACTGCTATACAGCCTCCTAGTTGAAGGTTTATGGGAGGACATAAGAATATGTGACACTGAGGATGATACATCATGAAGCCTGAGTAGGGATGGAACTGGAGCAGCCACGCTGTCAATTTGAGGGTGTGGATTGAGGGGTGTAGCGAACCAGACATGTGAGTTAACAGACCTGGAGCTGGGTCCAGAATCCAAGGATCGTCCGGGAGGAGAGGCTCGAGAAAGGGGAACCAGACTTGATGAGGCCAGTAAGGAGCAATGAGGATCAACTGGATTCCCAGCCGACTGGCTTTCTGAATCACTTTGGAAATGAGAGGGATTGGAGGAAAGGCATACAGAAGTCCCATGGGCCAATCGTGAGCCAGAGTGTCTCTGGGAGTCTCCCCCGGAGGGGGAATGAGGGAAAAATAGCTGCTGCATTTGGTATTGACTGGGCTGGCAAAAAGGTCACAGCAAGGCTGTCCCCATTTCCAGAAAATCTGATCCACTGTTTCCCATTTCAGAGACCACTTTTGAAGCATTAGGATAGCACGGCTGAGCTTGTCGGCTATGACGTTGGTCATCCCTGGAATGAGCATTGCAACCAGAAAGCAATGGGAAGAAATCGCCCATTCCCAAACTAGCATGGCCTCTCGACAGAGTGGGCAAGATCTGGTGCTGCCCAGTTTGTTGATATACCAAACCACTGACATGTTGTCTGATTGTATCGCAATTGTCCATAGAGGAAGGTCTTGAAGTGCTTGCAATGCCAAAAGCACCACCTTATCTCCAGAACACTGATATGCAGATGAGCCTCGTGTTCTTGCCATGTGCCTTGGACAGTCCTGCCGAGATAATGCCCCCCCCACCCGATTTGGGAGGCATCCTTGGTCACAGTGGCAATGGGTTGGGCCGGAACAAAGGGGGTACTCGTGATCAGTTGACTGGAAGCTATCCACCAAAGAAGGTCCTTCTTGCATGATTCCGTCAGCAGCATAGGATGACTCAGTGGGAGAGATTGGAAGGACTACTGGGAAAACAGAAGCCACTGGAGAATTCTCATGTCCAACCTGTCTAATGGTACCAACAGAACTGTGGAAGCCATAGTTCCGAGAAGCTGAAGAACCCACCTTGCTTTGACTTTTCGCAATGGGAGGAAACGTTGAACTTGGGAGATTAAGTTCTGTGCCCTTTTGGCGGGGAGACGAGCTGTCATGTTCATTGTGTCTACCTCTGTGCCTATAAAAAATCACAGATTGAGAGGGCAATAATGGAGACTTTTTTCCATTTTATGGAGATCCCTAACTGAGCACAAAGTTGAATCGTGGCATCCCTGTTTTGGAGGATTAGATGCCTGGTGGGGGCAGTCAGGAGCCAGTCATCCAAATACGGAAACACCTGGAATCCCTGACGTCTCAGGTGAGCTGTCACTACTGCCATGCATTTGGTGAACACGCCGGGGGCTGTGGTGATACCAAAGGGCAGAGAACAAAACTGATAGTGACCGTCTCCCAGCCGGAAGCAGAGATGGCTTCCGGACACCTTGTCCATTTTTATGTGGTAGTAGGCATCCTGAAGATCCAGACAGCACATTCAAAAGTCTTTCCCTAACAACAGGAGTATAGACAGCAGTGTTACCATCCAAAACTTCTCCTTCTTCACTGATTCATTCAATCTGCTGAGGTCCAATATTGGCCTCTAATCTCTGGTTCGTTTTGGAACCAAAAAGAAACTGGAGTAAGTTCCGGATCCTATCTGGTCTGCTGGGACAGGCTGGATGACTTTTTACGAGCAACTTGTTGATCTCCACAGTTGCCTGATCCCTGTGATTGAGTGGTACATCTGGGATCCTTTTGGGAACAAACCGAGTGATAGGAAAAAGGGTATGATATGGCCTCTGGTAACAACTCTTTGTACCCACTTGTCTTGGGTGATATTTAGCCAGGCTTCTTGGTACAAAGAAATGCGACCCCCGACCGGCCCCAGAGAAGCGCAGTCGGGCTACACATCAGGAGCGCTGATAAGGCCGTCCTCGAAAGGAATCACGGCCTTGTTGGTATTGCAGACTGCCCCTGCCTCTAGGGTGACGTCTGCAGTTTCCTCCTCCTCTGCCTCTGAAGAAGGATTTACCCTGTGTGTCAGGAAAGACCCTCTGGGATTTCTTGAACCACATTTTACTGCCCCTTTGACCCTTGGGGTATGGTCTGGAAGGGACAGTAAAACGCACTCCCACGGCAGAAAGAGTCTTTCCTTCGTGCTCACACTGAGTGAGGGTATCCTTCACCTTGGAACCAAACAATGAGGAACCATCAAATGGGGCATTGGTGAAAGTAGACTTGAACGGTTCCGCAAAATTACATAAGCGCATCCAGGAGTGGCGCCTGAAGGCAACTCTGGAACCCACTGCTCTACCCGCTCCACCCGCAGCATAAGAGATAAGTCGCATGGAGGAGGTAATCACAGAATTTAAGGTGGACAACTGAGTAGAAATCTTGTCAGGAACTCCCTCAGTACACACACCTTGTATGGAATGTCCTAACTCCTTGAGGAGATCCCTCTGCAACCTCGTGAAGTGCATGAGATAGTTCTGCGATCGAAGGGTAAAGGCCGCTGAACTAAAAATACGCTTCCAAATCTGTCCATCTGTCGAGACTCCTTGTTTGGCGGATGAACAGATGAAGAGGTCTCTGCTAACTCTTTCTTCATTGCCACCGCCACTACCATGGCATCTACAGGAAAGCCCTTGGACAAGAACTCTTTACCAGGAAGGGCAGACAAGAACTTATTTGGTCTCCTGGGGACTGGCTCCACGGTGTGAGGAGTATCCCACACCTTTCGACTATCTAGATCCACCAATTCATCAAAAGGTGGGGACACCCAAGAGGCAGAAGGTTGAGACCTGAAAGCCTTCAGGTACACAGAGTCCTCATCAGAAGGGTTAACAGTGGGCCAGTCGCACCTCTGCTTAAGGATCTCTAAAATGTCCATAAAGGAGACATCATCAGAGGACGAGTTGGGGGACCCTTCAGACTCCTCGAGGTCAGTGTCCGATGTCAAAGACTCATCCTGTGAGTCAATATGTTTCCTCTTACTTAACCTCTTCTGGGGAGACTCCTCGGAAGGATATTCTGGGGAAGCCTCGGAAGAGTGGGGGCCAGCAGCCGATGGATCCTGAGGCTGCGGGTCTCTGCTGTCTCCAGAGAGAGTAGGGGCTGAGACTGAAGTGGGTGCTCTCGGGGGGAAGAGTGCTGGTGCCACTGGTAGGGGCTGGAGAATGAGACAGCACACTCATCACCTCAAACACCGACCTCTCTGGCTCCGAAGACCTCCCCCGCTCCGAAGAGACGTGGGTCGACGCCGGAGCCAGAGCTGTTGGCTCCAAGATAGATGCAGGGTCTGAGCTCACTTTGGCCAAAACACTGAGAGGAAGGCTCCGAACCGAAGATTGATTCCATCCCTCCCTGTCAGTGCCGACAGGAGAGCTTCGGCCCCTGGACATGACTGATGGCACCGAGCGTGTCGGAGCTGAACCAGACTCCAAGGCAGCAACAAGGTGAGTTGGAGCCGGCATTTCCTCCGTTGGCATCAAGCACTCCGGCTCCAAAAGTCCAGTATGGCTCGAAGAAGGAATAGCAGACAAGGGCAAAGCTGGGCCAAGTGGCTCCGGAGCCGACTGGGTCGGAGCCTGCAATAATTTTGGTAAGGCAGACGACTTCAGGAGTCTCAGCACTACCCTCTCCACATCATCTTCTGAAAGGTTTCTGGGAAGACCTGGAAGACAGTTTGGGATCTTGACCTGGGGGGGCACTGGAGGCTTAATTGTTATGGAAACCGGTAAGGAGCTTACAGACCGGCTCTGAATAGCAGTGTCAACTGCTGTATCAATAGGTTCAGAGATCGGTTTTGAAACACCTGCAACCGACTGACACCACCATGATGCTCTCCTTCGACTCAGAAGGTGGAGGAGTCGAGGAGGCAGATTTGTATTGTTTCGACTGTTTAGGTGGTGGCTCCATATCACCAGCCGGTGCCAGAGAAGGCTTTTTTGAGGATTTTGATTTCCCAGACTTAGAGGAAGCCGAAGAACTGGATAACACTTCCTCAAAGCATGGTTTCAAGAGACTCTTGAATACCAGTTTGTTCTTTCTCTCCTGTAACATTCTAGGAGAGAAAGCATGGCAGAACAAACATGACTCCTGTAAGTGGATGGCCCCCTAGGCAGTCGACAGCTACTGTGGCCATCCGTTACGGACATCTTTTGGGAGCATTTTATACACTTTTTGAACCAGAGGGTTTATGCTCCTTACTTTCCTTGGACATATTACACACACACACACACACACACACACACACACACACACACACACACACACACACACACACACACACATACACACACATACACACACACATACACACACATACACACACATACACACACATACACACACACACAAAACCCAGAGAGATTGAAAAGGAGAAAAAGGAAGAGGACTAGGTCCTCTTAACTAAAACGGGCGTAGCCTTAAGAAGGAGTTACACGAGGACTAGGTCCTCTAACTTAGACGGGCCTAGCCCGGTGTAGAGAAAGCTATCTAAAGGAGTTACACAAGGACTAGGTCCTCTAACTTAAACGGGCCTAGCCCAGTGTAGTGAAACTAGGTCTTCTAACTTAAACAGACCAGAAAGGAAAGCCCATGCACACAAGAGAAACTGTAAAATACACAACAAATGTCTATATTCCCAAGGAAAACAGGTAGTATACTTGCAATCCTAGTAAATTCACAAGCGGATCCCCGCCAAAACAAACAAGGTCAAAATAGCAGAACTGCCAAAGGTGACCAAAAAGGTCAGAATAACAACAGACAAGACAACAGGAGCCCCTGTTGACTAAAAGCAGAAAGCTGCCAAAAACTCTGCCTAGTATCAAAAATGCGCAACGGCGCCTAAACTAACTGGCACACAGGATACCAATGACAACTAGTTAAAATAAGTTGCACTCACAAAGGGCAAGCAATACAACTGCCTAATCTATTAGCAACACTAAATATACAATAAAGCATTGAATATAAAGAATTTTGAAAAAAAACTTAGCCAGAGCCAAGAAAAGCACAACCGAACTCGTCGACGTGGCAAATGAGATCTGGGGATTGTACTGGTGCACCATGGGATACCTGCTTAGCCATGAGCCAACCAGGAGTCTTCCAGCTTGTAAATCGGCTGAGTCAGAGCCGAGGATCGGCTCTGAACCCATATGCAAAAATGAAAGTGAGATCGGACTACCTATCAAAAGTTATGTACTTACCATAATGACAGATCCATGTTATCTGGTTAAACACATGGTATGTCAGATCAGACTTCGGCACCTAATTTGAAGTTTCCACAGTTTCAGGGCTCTAACTCCTCACCTACCCATAATTTCCTGAACTCCAATCCAATACGCAGATCGAGTTTGCCCTATAGGAAAGTGTTCATACCTTTTGGTGGGAAAAATAGTGGAGAACATAAATCCAAAAACTGGAAATGGACCACAGGAAAATTAGCCAAGATCATGACACAATAATGGTCACAGACAGGGTGTGGAGAGGTAGCCACCCAACCATCTTGAAGATATCCTTACAAGATAATTTGGCAAGGGAGCTGGAGGGATGGAGATTGAACAGGACAAAAATCAGACAATATGGCTCTATCATTATGGGAAATATATAACTTTCGTATCCACTGTTGGTCATTTTCATATGATTCAACATATGGGACAGATTCCCACACAGTCTTACAGGACTGTATCAAGGAAGAACATTCCTAAGTAAGATGGAGCCAAAAGAGGAATGAGACCTGGATTGTACATCCAGCTTATAACGAGTAACAAAAGTCTGCACAGTGGACCAGGTCACTGCTACATATACATTATCAATTGATAGCTTCTTAGAAAAACATGTTGAGATAACCACTTCTCTGGTTGATCAGGCCTTTAGTTGAGACAGCAACTCTAAACTCACTACAGCATAGACAAGAGAGACTTAATCTGATAGCCATCTGGACAGTGCAACATTTGTAACAGCTCAGCCAAGCCTAGCTTTAGCGGCGGCAATAAAAAGTTGATCAGATACCCCCAGTTTTTTTGTTCAATGAAGATGGAACCTGAGCTGGCAATGTACATCTAGCATATGTAGAATGTATTTTCCCTTGTTTGAAAACTTAGGAAAAGCACGGATAAAGATATGGATTGGTTTACATTGGTATGGATGTCACCTTTGGAATGAAGGATGCATTAGTTCAGAAAGAAACCCAATTCTTATGGAAAACCAAGTGAGGAGGCTTACTGGAGTGCACTTGTAACTCAGAAATCCCCTTACAGAGGTGACAGCGACTAAAAATTATTTTCCAACTCAAATATCTGATATCTATTGTAGCTAAAGGTTCAAAAGGAGGTTGAGTTAGAGCTTGAAGCATAATAGTAATATCCCTTGGAGGTATTGGCTCTCTGAACTTTGATGGTAGAATAGCTAGATCCCTGATGAGAGTCTAGCTACAAATTCCAAGACCTATGGTACGGGAGCAGAGAAAGGACCCAAGCCATTAGCTATTGCTCAAAAAGAAAACTTTTTCTGTTTGCTTTTATAAATCTTTTTCAAGGCAGGTTTCTGAGAAGCTGCCATCATCATCATTGTCATCAATCCCCCCTTCCCATTTTCTGCCTGCGGTAGGGGTGTTGTGTTAACTGTTGCCATCATTCTTGATTCAATGCCACACTCTTGCCTTCTTCAAAACTCATTTCTGACTGCCACAGATCTTCTCTTATACAATCCATCCACCTCTTTGCTGGACACCCTTGTTTCCTCTTACCTTCATCCTGTCTGTCCCAAATCTTGTTTACCAGACTGTCTTCTGCTTTTCTGCATCACTGGGAAGCCTGGCATCTCTAGCTAATGTCAAATTTGGAGGAAGGTCGGTTACTAACTGACCATGCATCTTGGATCATTCCCCCTTCAAAATGCACCTCTCACCCTAGAGGGCAGGTATCCATGATCACTACTGCCATTGGTGGATCTGGTTGAAAAGGTTGCCCTTCTGTTAATGAAGGAAAGGTACTCCACCACTTATGTTGCCTGCAAATTTTGTGAGATGAATCCTAACAGGTAAAGGATGAAATTTCTGAGGACACTAAACTGTTAATGTCCACTTAAGAATTTTCATGTGGTAGAGACATGGGAATCAATATGGAAGAAGCCATGAGACCTAACAGACACAGAATTAATTGTGCTGCATGGTGGGGATGATGCATTACCTGTGCAGCTGTTTGACTCAGAGAACAAACTGTGCATTGTGGAAGACTGAATATGTAGAGTAGTATCAAGGTTGCATCTGATAAATTCTACCTGTTCTGTTGGAAGTAAATGACACTTGTGAAAATTCATCGATATACCTAGGTCCACTAAGCACTGGAGGAGAAGGCCTATATGACGTACCAGAACATGCCTGGATATAGCAGCTAGGAGCCAGATGTCTAGGGAAGGTAAGACTTGGATCCGGAGGATGTTGAAGTGCACCACTGCTACTATCTTGGAGAACACCCTGGGGACTGTGGGGAGACCGACCAGCAGGGCTCTGAACTGGAAGTTACTAGCTCCCAACTGGAAAATGTGAAATCTCCTGGACTGCTTCTCTATTTTCACATGATAGTAAGCATCCTGGAACTCTAGCAAGCACATCCAGTTGTCCCTTCCACAGAAGAGACCAAATAGACTGAATTATGACCATCAGGAATTTTGTCCGTTTTACAAATTGATTGAAATGTCTGACATCCAAAATTGGTCTTAAGTCACTCATTTTCTTTGGAACTAAAAAGAACCTTATGTAGACTCCGGATCCTAAATGGTCTTTGGGGACTGGTTGTATAACCCATTTTTCTAGCAGCTTGGAATCTCCACTGTTGATGACTCCCACCAAATGGGTGGAACGTTGAGAATCACCTAATTCTTTATGGGAGAACAAGAAAAGGGAATGGAATAGCCAGACTTGGGGGTGCAGAGATAGGCATCTCCTGACTACCTCCACAGTGCAGCAGTTAGGCAACCCTTCAGGGATGCTGACAGAGCCTCTCAGTAAAGGGACCACAAAAGCCATTATTATGCAGTCTGCCTCTTGTGCGACATCCATTGGGATTTCCCTCCACCTCTGCCACATGGAGGTCTATCGCCATAAGACTCCTGGAAAGAACTCTGTGATTTACAAAACCACATCTTTTGTTTCCACCTCTGATTCCGGAATAGGATCTCTGAGTCATGGAAAAGCAAATGTCTTGTGCAGAGTCTTACCATCCTGTTGACTTCTGGTACATGTATCTTTTACTTTGGGCCCAAAAGGTATGGAACCATAAGGATCACGGATGATGGACATTTTGAAACCTTCTGCAAAGTTACAAAGACACATCCAGGCATGTCATTTGACTGCAAGACTTGTGACTGCTACTCTGGCTGAGCCATCAGCTGCATTAGAGATGTGGTGCATGGCTACATTACAGGTTGACTCCAGAGTTGAAAGTTGGGAATCCACAGTCTTCTGGACATCTGCAGGCAAAACCCCAGAAAGAGACTGGACAATTTCTTTATTCAAGTCCCTCTAAAATTTTTCAATATGAGCAAGATAATTCAGTGATCTCAAAGCAAAAGTCATTGATGAGAATGACCATTTTCTAAACCTGTCTAACACCCTAGACTCCCTGTTAGGGGGATGGACAGAGGATTTCTCCTTAGACTATTCATTTTTGGGGGCTGCTGCTACAACCATGGTATCTGTTGGAGAACCTTTACTCCAATGCTTCTAGTCTTTGTAAGCTGCTAAAAATCTGTCTGGTTTCCTGGGGAGAGGCTCTACCACATCAGGGTCTTTCCAAGCCCACTGCGCCATAAGGGCAACTGGGGGATTAACAGGCGGTACTACCCAGGAAGATGTTGAGACTAAACCAAAGGCTTCCAGAAATGCAGATTAATCTGGAGAGGGATCATTAGTGAACCATCCCACACTCTTTTTCCCAAGTTCAAGAATTTCACCAAAGGATAATGTGTGTGGTGTCTGTGAACAGTTCCTGAAAAGGAACTGGAGCCTGAAAGGGAACCGCCAGACTGAAGAAAGAGAGAATGAGTTTTTGAATCCACCACTGAAGCTCAAGCTTGCAAACAGGAAGCAAAGGAACAGGGGAGTCCAGAAAGTGGCAATGTTAAAGCCAGTATCTGCCGCATATGGAACTGGGCGAGGAGAAGCATGAGTTGGCCCTAAAAGAGGATAGAGGAAGGAGAAACTGGACAAAGACCATTGGAGACAAAATCTTTAGAACAGGAAGAGAAGCCAACATGGGAAGTCTAAAGCCTGCACCCCAGAAAAATATGATCCTGGGAGGAATCTCCCCCTCAGTCTCTTGGAAATAATCAGCTGAGATTCAGCCTCAATGTCTGGAACAGACATTGGAAAAGCCTCAGAGAATGTTCAAAAATTCAGATCCATATTGGCCTCCATTGTGGTTGTGGCACAGGAATCAGAGACAAGCACAGGACAGTCTTCCAGGATTTTCACTACCTTCTAGAGAGATGTCCAGGGGAAGTTGGACAGCAACTAGATTAGGCCTAGCCATTTTGTCTTCTTTCCTGCCAGACAACTGACCGTTGGGACAGGATGACTCCACCAAAGCACCCTTAGCCAATAGTTTAAGTTGTTGTTTCTCAAGGTATATTGATAAAGATAAGCAACTACGAAGGGTCTTAGAGACAAATGCATGAGAGATGGAGCACTGCATACGACAGTGGGAGCACTGCATATGACAGTGGGAAGCACCTAAGCAAAAAGACACTGGTTGTGATGCTCTTTATGGAAAATCTGCCTCCCACACTAACATTTTCCCTTCTTGTACGACTAACACAAGTACACTACAATAATGAAAAAAAGATATAGAAGAAACCCTGAAGAGGCACTTATCTAAAGACGACTTGGCAACCAGCACAGCAGAAGAGCATTCAGACAGGCACACAACAATGGCGTTCGTACTGGCAGCAAAGAAGTGTTTGTGTTCACATGTCACCTTTATGTCCTATACCTTACATGGGGAGCATACGTTTGACATACTACACCTATAAAATCTAAAGGCTTTGGCATACTGGCCAGACTTTGGGCTAGCCTTAGCAGGAGACCACTTATGTAAAGAATACTGCAACAGTGATATGGAAGCACATCACCACTTTAGATAAAGAAAAAAAAGTCATTTTTGCCTGAAAAAATCTATGTGGTTGACATTGTATGACATAAGCCACCATCTGGAAAACCAGAGTCACTCACAGAAGTATCATCCTGATCTAGTATTTTTGTCTTGACTGGAACCAGTGTGTTACTGTTTTGCTTCTAGTGACAGGAGTAAAGGGACACTTATTCCTAGCTGTAGTGAGACTGGCACTAGTTGTATGCAATAGGTATATCACCACTATTCGTCCTTCTTGGTAAACCTAATTCTGTCTTTTAACTAAAGTACTAAGCTAACGTTTAGTCTAATTTGAGACTTCAAAGATGGCTATTCGTTGAGTAACAGCTTAATTCTAGCTCTTCCACTGTGAAAAAAGAAACTTAGCAGAAAAAGCTAGTGGACCTAAATTTCTGGGTAAATTTCAGTAACTGGCTAGTAAGTGCACTGCCTGGATGTCTGGAAAAAAGAAATACAGTGGACCTGAATGAAAATCAGCTACAAAAAGTGACAAAGAAACACTGACTAGGAAACATACTGCAGCTGTTCAGCAAAAAGCATTGCAAGCTCCAGACATGACTGCCAGTAAACTAGATGAACGTATAAGGCAACAGACCTAATTAAAATAAATGAAACACTGATGGATTATATCACCTCAAACAATAAAAGGCTGGGAAAATGGAAGAATCATTTAGCAGATATTCAGATAAGGTGATAAAACTGCAAAGCTCACAGGTTGAAATGAAGAAAAGACTGACTAAATATGAGACTGCACAAGCAGAGATGTTTCAAAAAAATAATAGAATTAGAGGACAGCGCACACGGAGAAAACCTGAAAATTTCTGCTGTACTAGAGAAGCTGGAAGGAACAGATTGTATTAATTTTATGAAAGCACAAATAAGGAATTGGACTGGTATGCCAAAATGGGATTTTTTTATTTGAACGGGCACATGCATCATGTTTATGCACCAAACCTGGCTATGAGAAAGTAACCAAGACCTTTAATAGTGAAGATGCAATCTTACCAGCAGAAGGAGATGATTCTGACAAAACTATGGCAGAAGGACAAAATACTAAAAGTAGCAGACAGCAGAGTGTTTGTGGAGAATGACTACTAATTGTACACCAGGCAGAAGAGTAAATGTATTCTGTTATTCAGAAAAAGGTTGAGAAGCAGGTGTGAGATTCAAACTGCTGTACCCAGCTATCTTCAAAATATTTTTCCCCGGAGGAACAAAATCATTTTTTGATGAAGTAGATGCCAAGGAAGAAATGCAAAAGTTTGTCCAACAAAAAGTGAGCTGTGAAACGAAGGAGATTCTGCTTCTTGTCCTTCTAGTAATAAAGACCACAGAGAACCTGTGCCAGTGAAACCTTTTACGATGTTTCAACAGAAAATGCTTGAGAGAAGGAAAAAAGTGCAAGTGTCGACTAGAAGTATCGAGAATATGTTGGAAATGAAGCACAGACAGGATTTGGAAGACGGAGATGAAGAGAAATAAGACCAGTAACTTGGAAAATGGCAAATGTGGGATAGAATATATTAGGTCTAATATGTCAA
Organism: Protopterus annectens; assembly: GCF_019279795.1. Classification (NCBI taxonomy): domain Eukaryota; kingdom Metazoa; phylum Chordata; order Ceratodontiformes; family Protopteridae; genus Protopterus; species Protopterus annectens. The sequence goes on from NC_056732.1 coordinate 1,011,894,302, forward strand.
CAAAAATAACTTACTCAGGGAATGAGGTTAATCTGTGGTTTTTCTGAAACATAATTAATTTATGTTCAACAGGAGAGTACCAATAAACCAAAGGTGTTGCTATGGGGTCAGCAGCAGCACTAGCATTTGCCAATTCAGTTTTGGGCTGGTGAGAGAGGGAGTTACTACTAAACACCTCATTTTTCGATAATATAAATTTCTTTAAAAGGTTTGTTGATCATTTGGTTTTTATTATGAAAGGCAGTTTTAATGACTAAACTATTTTTGGATGAAATTAATAGAAGTACAAATGTCTTAGAATTTACCTTAACTAATGTAGGCCCACAAGTAAGCATTTGGATATCTCTTTGAAATGGGACGTTAGTAATCTTTATTTTGATAGCAGTATTTATAGAAAAAAGACTTTTTCTAACTATCTGCACTATAATAGCAATCATCCCGAATTTATGAAGAAAAATATACCTCATGGATAGTTTATTTGGACCTCTAAATTAATAGATAATTCAGTTTTCAAAAAAGGAAATCCATTTCATCTCCTCCCTTTTTAGAAAGGGGTTATAAACACTCTAGACTGGCATCTAGTGTTATTAAAATAATCAAGGGAAACACCTTTTTTTGCCCTATATTACGCCAGCCTTTGCACAAAGCCAAGCATGCAAACAATTATTCTGTTATAAACAACACATTAGTTTTCAGCTTATATACGACAGTTGATAATTTTGTGATACGAAAAATTATTTGTGATAACCGGCATATTTTAAAGAGCGATGATGATCTGTACAAAGCAATAGGAGAAACATCTTCTGTGTACTAGAAAAAATGTGCGTTTAAAAATGTTATTACAGCATGAAAATACTCTGACGACACCAACCACTTCTGATAAACATAGGGGTACTTACAAGTGTTGCTTTTGTACTTCTTGTAGGTCATTAAGGAAGGAGCCTACATTATGTTACCACACTTGGACAAGACTATTATGGCCTAAGGAAAGTTCACATGCATTACCAAGGGGGATATGTCAGTGTCTGTACAGGTTGTGAAGCATTCTATATAGGAATGACTCTACCAGAGCACTCAATAAAAGAACATTTATATGCCATCAAAAAGAAAGACACTAACAGTGCTTTATGCAAGCAGAGCTTAGTCTGTGCCAAGTTCAAAAAAATTTTTTTTGTTCTAGAGTATGTGTTAGATGACAAAAAGGGAGGTGGATAAGAATCGCCTGTAAAATAAAGAAGCTACATGGTAGATTAGTCTGAAAGCTGATGAATTTCCTGGGTTGAATGAGGTTACTAATACCAAGTGCTTTCTACAGGATAAAAAGGCTCAGAATTAATAGTGGCAGTAGTTACAAAGTATATACTATTTTTCATACTTAATATATTTTTATCACATATGTATGTTATTTATATTTTGTGTATGTTATTTACACATTTTGTACATGGTATTTACACATATGGCTGTTTAAACGATGTTATTCATTTTTTTATCAAAGGATGTATACTAATTTAACTGTTGGCCAACGCATATTAATGAATGTTCAAATTATGTTTTTGCATGATTTTGCATTAAGGAATTCTTAATTGTTTTACTGATCAATTGAATGTGGCTTTTGATTGGAAAATGGTTTATTTAAACAGTGATTAATGTGTACAAGTCTTATGGACAAAAAGCGGAAATAATAAAAGTTCTAGTACACTTAAACTTGACTGCAGTATATTTTAGTGTGGTTTGTGCATTTTTTTAATGAAAAAGAATATTGAATATTATAAGGCTTTTTTCTAGTAAATGAATGCTTGGCAGTTTTGTGTCTGATTCTCATGTCTCTAGGAGACAATCTGATGGAGAAAATATTTTCTGAAAGCATTCAATTGTTTTCCCAGTTGAGACAGCTGTTAAGGCAAAGCCAGACAGCACTTAGTAGATGCACAGGTCGTGCCATGTGTCTTAGCATGAATAACCTTTCTTTTAGGTGATCTCAAGTATGTGTGTGTGGCTGTCGGTTTGGAACATTTGTTCCTATTAGGAGGGTAAAACCTCAATATGTGAAGATGTATAATAGGTTTTACGGGGTATTGGGGATATGCTTGTTTTTTCCTTTGAAGGCTTTCAATATAACAAAGTTTTGTAAGATGTGAAACAGGCTCAAACGGAGATTATGAGAAACAACTGCATACAAGATTAACCTGTCAAACAGTATGTGCATGTACCACAAAAGCTGGAACTAGACATTTGACAAAAGAGCTACTATACATAAAAGGTGGAAATAACTAAGAAAATTATGCTTTCTGTAATGTCTTTAAACATCAATGGCCTCACAGATAAATGCAAAGGAAACAGTAGTGAACTATATTAAAGAACGTACAGTGTAAATAGCTATGTTACAGGAGACACACTTGGACAGAATTGAACATGTAAATTTGCTAAAGAAAGGTTTTCAGGAGGGTTATTCAGCAGAATACCTGGGGCAAAGGAAAAGAGGAATACTTATATTAATTGCCGGACATGCTCTGATAGCAATAGAAGAGGATAAAAAAAGATAAGGGTAGATTTGTAGTACTACTGGCAAGGGAGGAAGATTATACACTGGCATGTATTTATATTCCACCAAAAACGTCTATAATGGGGCTTAAGAAATTTCTGGGAAAAATAATCAGCTTTCAGCAGGGAATATTACTTATAGATGGGGAATGGAATTTGATAGTAATGAACATGTATCTGGGGGGCCCAGAAGGGAAAAAATAACAAAGGAGGGTAGATTTCTGAAGAAATTTATGAAAATATTTGGCAAGGAAGATGTGAATTCAGTACCAGGGAGTTTGGAGTGAATTTACATATTAGTCCCCAAGATATAAAAACTGGGCTGGGCTAGATTTAATTGACGGTCTTGATACATACCCAATAACTATTTCACATCATGTGCCAATAATAACTAAAATAAAAACACAGGGTAATGAAAAAAAATTAGATGCTGGCGCTTTTCCACCTATCTGTTGAAGAGAGAGGAATTTAAGGAATTGGTAGTGGAAATTATTCAGGAGCTATTACAGAATACAGAAATTTCTTTGGAAAATATAGCCAGGAAGTGGTATAAAATTAAAGTGGAGTTTAAAAATAGGGTGGAAATAAAAGTAAGGGAGAGATGTGGTTAAAAAGTAAAAAGAATTATTTAGAGGGACTGACAAATGTTAAAGTATTGCAAAATAGGGGGAATCCCACAGTACATGAGGAGCAACTGCATAATGCAGAACAGAAAATAAGGGATTACCATGATGATATGCATGAGTTTAGAAATACTGCTAAGTAACTATTTTTTATAACTCTATAGCACACAAACTTTCAGCACAACAATAACAAAGTAGAACAGGCTGTCGCCAGGCTTAGGGAGCCTATAACAATGAAGATAACAAGAGATACTGTACAAGTACAATACTAGAAATATTTCAGAAATGTTCTGAAAGTCTGTATAAAGCAAAAAATATGGAAATCAAGAAAATGTACAAATGGAAATGTTTATGGAAGAATTAAATAAGTCATGGTTTGAGGGAAATGAGGCTCATTTACTAATAGTAACGACAGGAGGAGATGAGATAAAAAGGGTGAAGTATAACCAATCTACAGGAAAGTGCCCAGTAATAGATATTGTTCTTGTGGAAGTTTGGAAGCTAGAAGGGAAAAAACTGGTAAAAGTATTTTATGAGAAGTACCAACATCCTGGAAGAAAGTGGTGGTAGCTTAATACCTCATGAGGGAAAAGATCCATCAGATCTAGCTTCATACAGGCCCATTTCAATAGTAAACCATGACTATGAAAGGTTTATGTCTATAATAGGTAAAAGACTGGCAAAACTGATGCCAAAATCGATTGATATGGATCAATGTGGTTTTGTGCCGAGGAGGCAAACATTTAACAAAATTAGCAGAACACTGATGACCCAGAGGGAAGCAAAATGCAAGAAAATACCATTGTTGTTGGTGGGTTTTGGTGCAGAGAAAGCATTTGACAGAGTAAACTGGGACTTCTTGAGAGGGCAATGGAAGCATTTGCATTCCCTAATAAAATAAGGTTGATTAGGAGGATATAAGAAGGATCAGAGGTGAAAATTAAAGTGCATGGGGTCCTCTCTGATAATTTCTGCTCAAGCAGGGGAAACAGGCAAGGGTGTCATCTCTCCCCATTGTTATTTGCATTACATTTACAACCAAAGGCAAAGAAAATAACGGACTCAGAAATCCAAGGATATAACTGGTATGGTAGTCAAGATAAGCTGGCTCTATTTGCAGGCAATATTATTTTATACCTGACCAAACCAGAAATGGACATTACAGTGTTGTGGAACATACAAAATTAGTGAAGATAAAACAAAGGCAAAAGCGGTAACATATGTACCCATACATGGATTGGTTCAGCAAAATCCATATTTATGGGGACAGAATAAAATGAAGTATTTAGGAGTGCGGAACAAAAAATATTCCAGTGTGGCAGCTACGGATATGTGGGAAGAGACTACAAATATAACAGAAAAACTGAGAAAATGGAACCTCTGTAATATGGATCTCAATAGTACACAACATAACAGACTACAATAGTAAATAGTACAATAGTAAATAGATTTTTCAAATCTAGGTGCTTGATTTTTCAAATCTAGGTGCTTAGGATCTCCCTTCTCTCTTCCCCCCTTGGCTGACCTGGTGTGACTCAGATTGAACTCTGCAGTTCCCTACAAAACGGTGTCTACAGGACTGCAATCAGTTTCTCTCAGCGTTTAAACAGATTGAACTCTACAGTTCCCTACAAAACAGTGCCTACAGGACTGCAATCAGTTTCTCTCAGCATTTAAACAGAGTAGGTTGCACACAAAAAGCAATTGTTAAGCTTTCACTTACAGTGCTTTGTAATTAAGCAGGTCACCATATTGGTCAGCCATAGGGCACTTTTTTTCTACTTGAGTGTTTGCCTCCTTCCCCTGTAACTTAAGTAAATTGACTCTTACATTAAGAGCTATAATACTTACCTTATAGCTTTAGGACACCTTAGGAAACCTTGTAAACTGCAATAGCCCGCCGCTGGCTCTCTTCGCTCCCCTCCCTGCCCCCAATTCCCTCCCACCCCCAGTACCTCTAAATTTATAGTACTATAGCCACACCCCCACTTTCTAGATCCTATCTGCTTTCATCTGGGATAATTCCACCCACCCCCATTCTTCTACCTACATTTTAATAGCACCTATTAGCTTTCATCTGGCAGTCTCCCATCCCCCTTCCAGTTTCTTTACTTCACCACTCTATCTCCTGGTGTTGCATCACCAGGTAAAACAGTTCCTTAACTCACTAGCTGAATCACAGATAATGATATACTCCTCTTTACTACCCCTCTTGCTCGCACCATACCTTCTTACCTTGTATGAAAACCAGTTTCTCACGGATTTCAGGTCCCAAAAGGCCATACTATCACCCCAGCTGTAAATCCTTCCACCTTCAACCATACTTACAGTACCAGATCCTATCCAACATCTTGTTCAGTCTATCAACATCTCAATCCCAGGCACATTAGCTCTAGATCCAAACACTACCACAAACTAATAAACAAATTCCTGAAGTTCATCACCAAGTATAGACTCAACCTAATACTTGGTGGTGATATTCACCCCAACCCTGGCCCACCCACTTCAGATACACATACCCCCTCTACTTGCAATCTAAGCTACAAACCTACAATTAATAGGCCAACTAACTCTCTCCTAGCCTGTCATCTCAATATTAGAAGCATTAATAACAAGGTACATGAATTGCATGCACTTCTGGATGTCCACTCCCCTGAGATTATCTGTTTATATGAAACCTGGTTAAAACCTAACATTAAAGACAATGAAGTGTTACCACCTGGGTACAACATACACAGGCTGGATCGTGCTTCGGTGAAGGGGGTGGGGTAGCTGTACTCTATAAATCTGAGTTGAATGTCACCATAGATGTAATACAATCACCTCAGATTAATAACTCAGAGACTCTCGCCACCAAGTTGCAACTTAATAAAAATAAATGCATTAATATCTGTATGTACATTACCCCAGGTAGCAATATATCTACACTTGAAGATATCCTGCACTGGCTATCATGTCACTACCCCCAAGAAATCCTACTACTTGGAGACTAACATAGACTGGGGCACCTGTTCCTCAGAATCCCCAGCCACCCATATTAACCTGCATGCATTTACACAAAGTATATCCACCCCTACCAGGATAGGTAAACCCAACCAAAAAGAAAGCATACTTGGGTACTCAGTCACCCCCCAACTGTACACCTCTGGTACCCTCCTTGATGGCCTAAGCGATCACCTTCTCACATATTTAATTAAGCACAAAACCATTAATTCCCAACAACCCTTACTCAGAAAGGTTAGAAACAATAAAAACTTTGACCCTGCCTAATTCCAACAAGAACTAAACTCATGTAATTGGTCTATTCTAAAACACCTCCCCTTAGAGGAAGCAGTAGCATACTTTAACAACAAATTCCTTGAGATTCTTGATTTGCATGCACCTGTTCGTTCAAAGAGAACCAAGGCAAAAACTGTGCCATGGCTTTCTAAAGAGTCTAAACTCAAAATTACCCTTGGAAACAAAGCATGGGCTTTACAGCATTCTTCTAAAGACCCTCAAGATCACATTAAATACAGGCAATCCAGGAACGAAACCAAAAAATCAATTTTACAAGACAAAACAATACTACTGTAATTTACAAACAGTAAATCAAAATAATCCTCAGAAGTTTTGGGCAGGTTTAAATAATCTACTACATCCTGGACGAACGTCAACCCCAATCCCTGCTGCTACTATTGATAAAACCCCTGTAGATGTTTGACAGTTTTAACAGATTCTTTACTGAGACAAGTCAAGCCCTAGCTAGACAACTAGCTCCTAGCTCCCCTGGTCCTGAAAGTAGCACCCCTAGAAACCTACTCGCATTTAACTTCCAACCAGTCGCCACTTCACTTATCCGTACCTTGATCAAAAAATTAAAACCCACTACACTTTCTGCTGATCAACTCCCTGCCAAGTACCCACAAAAATCAGCTGATGCTATTGCTTACCCCGTCTCAATACTAATCAATCGAACCATAGTAGAAGCTAAATTTCCCACCATCTGGAAAATATCCTATGTAATCCCACTTCACAAAGGAGGCAGCTCTACTGAATTCTCCAATTATAGGCCAATAGCTATACTCTCTCCACTTGCAAAGATTATGGAAAAATGTATTCATAGACAACTCATGCGCCACCTAATCCAGAATCACCTTATGGAAGACACTCAGCATGGCTTCCATCCTCATCACAGCACTACTTCAGCCCTCCTAGCCTTTACCAACACCATAAACCATAATCGCAACAATAATTATATATCCTCAGCCCTCTTCTTGGATCTTTCCAAGGCATTCGATATGGTTGATCACCAACTTTTAATCCACACCATGCAAACATTCTGTCTAGATACTAGAGCCCTTCAATGGTTTCAATCTTACCTGAATGGTCGACAGCAGGTTGTCCTCTGACAGAACAAACTCTCTAACCTTCTACCTAACACCCTTGGAGTACCATAAGGCTCTATACTAGGGCCCTTGCTGTTCTCCATCTTCATTAATGACCTTTATACTGTCATCCCAAAAGACAGCTGTATCCAATATGCTGATGACTCTACAATGATTTGCTCAGCCACATCTCCAGTAGAGTTATGGTCAGCTACCCAGACCACCTTTAATACAATAGAAAACTGGATTTCTGAACATCGTCTGATCCTAAATCCCAAAAAAACTAAAAGGCTGTTATTTTCCCCAACACATAGGTCTACCGCTTTCACCTTTACCATAAATTCAAATGATGGCACAATAATCTCCCTTGACCCCTCTACAAAACTATTAGGTGTCATCATAGACAATAATCTAAAATTCAGCCTACATGCTAACCAAAATATCAAAACCATCAATAAAAGCTAGGGTTTCTTTACAGAATAAAAGCCTTCCTAACCCTTCCAGCTAAAATTGCCATAGCTTGCTCTCACCTTCTTTTAACCCTTCTGTATGCATCCCCTCTACTCTTGAATTTAAACAAGACTGTCCTTAACAAACTCTCAATTTGCTACAACCACATTGCCAGCTTTGCCACTTGACTGCCTTTTAGGACACATCATTGCATCAATCTAAATCAGCTTGGGTGGCTTGAACTACCCAGCCTAATCCAGTATAACCACCTGATTATGGCCTATAAAATCCTCTATAATCCGGACAATACTCCTGCACTTAAAAATATTATCACCCCCTATAACAATCCTAGACTGCTTCGATCCTCTAACAAACTACTAATTCAGACTAGCAAAATTAATAACACAGCCGGTGACTCTCTTTGCAAACTCTGTTAGTAGATACTGGAACTCTCTTCCAGCTGATATTACCTTACTTTCCACCTTAGGTCAATTTAAAACTAGACTCAAACAACATTTGTCACTTAACTGGCTATGTCAATGTATCAAGCCTGGCTACCTCTCTCTAGTATGTGTAAAAATCTGTTAACCAGTTTACTGTGTAATTTAATTTAATCCTGACTTGCTCTCAGGATTAACTCTAACCTGTGGAACTTGTTTAACTTGCTTATTTATGTAATCTCTGTAAATAGTCTGTTTGTAATATGTAATGCTGGTATTATGTAATGCTGTATCTGCTCACCCTTGGATCTTTTCTCCCCGGGCCTCCGCTGAAAATAGACATGCATCCAGTCAGACTATCCCGGTCAACAAATATAAAATAAAAATAAACAACATACCAGACTAGAATCTCTTCAGCGTTAACTATGCACCTATGGCCTCTACATAAACTATTCAACCCCAGTCTATCTACAGGGTCTGTTGTCTGATACCTGAAGAACAGTCACCTCTGACTTCTCCAAAATGGTGGTCCTTATATAGAACTGGGTAACTAAAGGCCCATCGTCCTTACATGCAAAGCCATGGAACATATCATAGGCAAACACAGGCAATTTAACTGATCCGGAACACAACCAATATGATTTTGGGTAGGACAGGTCCAGACTCCAGAATCTGTTAAGGTTTTCTGAAAAGGTTACAGAAGCTGGAAACAATGGTCACTCCATGTACACTGCTTCGCTGGACCTGGTCAAGGTTTTTGACACTATTCCCCATGCAGGTATTACTGGCAAACTGGACAAACAATGTAAACCTCTGCATTGTCTGTTAGATTGCCAATTGGCCATCTAATGGATCCAAAGTTGTGAAAGTTGCTGATGCCTTCTCTGGAATTAAAACTATAAGTGATGGGGCACCAAATGGATCAGTGTTGGACCTTGTCATGTATGTCATTTATTTTGGAGACATCCAAGCCAATATTCCAGAAGTGCAGATGACAAAGTTTGCTGATGCCTACATGCTGGGCACTATTATCTTCACATCTAATAATACACATTCCTGGTGTATCAAAAATAGCTTCAAGCTTAATGCAAACAGTGCAATGTAGTAGTACTGGGAAAAAAACACATGTTCTCACCTTATATGGTACTCTTCAGAAAGACAATCTTACGAGAATCTGGGTAGTTGTGTGAACAACACTCTCTCATTTCATCATGTTTCAACCACAGATAGTAAATCCATCGAAACAGAAAAGTTAATTTTCAAGGGACTATTTTCCAGACCTAAAGAAGTTATCCTACCACTGTACTCTTTTATTATGTAAGACAAGGACTTACATAAATACAATTTTATCAGAATAAATCCTACACAAATACAGTATTCTCTTTGCGTAGGCTTAGAAATGTAGCCAAATTACAGCAGGCCTATAAAAAGAGTTATGTACTTACCATATCTTGGCATCTGTGTTATCCTATGCCATCATTCCTCACAGTAGGGTCTTGGATCTGACATCGGATCCAGGCCAGCAACTTTAGCTTAGACAGATCCAAGGCTCAAGCTCCTCCCTCTCCCATAATCCTCCGCTGCCCTCTAACCCTCAGCTCAAGTTTGTTAACATAGTCAGTATCACTACCACCTAAAAGGAAGAAAGGGAAAGAGTCCTGGGCCCATACATAACACTCCAGCTTCCTCAGAAGACCCAACAAGAAAGGGGGATGGCAGGAGGGGAATGTGCGGAACAATGACATAGGATAACACAGATGCCAAGTTATGGTAAGCACATAACTCTGATGTTATCCATGTCATTATTCCTCAAAGAAGGGTTAGAGTCCACAGCTACAATTTATTATGGGAGGTCTGAAGGAAGGACATGTTAAAGTACTGAGGAACCAAAGGAAGCCCAGTTCCTGGAAACCAAATCCAGCTTATAATGTGATAGAAAGGTGTGAGGATTAGACCAAGTGGTGGCAGCACAAATATTGTCAATGAAGAGTCTGGCAATAAAGGCTGAAAAAGTAGCCACAGACCTAGAAGAATGAGCTCTAATTTTCCCAGAACCTCAAGATGCCTGTTGGTGTAGACCGAAGAGATACAACTAGTGATCTATTTAGTGATAGTCACTTTAGATACAGGGAGGCCATGCCTATTCGGGAAAAAAAGCCACAGAGCTGGTCTGATGCGAAACTCCTTAGTCCTATGCAGATAAAATTGCAATTGCCTGTGTACATCCAAAAGAAGCAAAATGTACTCTCCCTTACTGGAATAATTAGGAAAGAAAACTAGCAACTGAATACATTGGTTCAGACTGGATTCAGTGGAAACCTTGGGCAAAAAGGATGGATTAATTCTGAGACACACACTATCTTTGTGAAAAAACATATATACGTGTGAGCAAATGAAAGGTCTTGCAGCTCGGACACCCTCTTAGCCAAAGTTATTGCTACTAGGACGGTAGTTTTCCATCACAAAAATTTGAAATCGCATAAACTGCCAGGCTCAAATGGGCTTTCAGTCAGAGATTGATGCACGAAGGTTAGATCGCAAGGAGGCAAGGGATCCTTAACAGGTGGTCTTAGAAGAAAAATGCCTTTCAAGAAGGCTATACAGAGTCTGGAAGAAGTTCGCTATTCTCATGAAAATTGGAAACTGCAGTCAACTGAAGCTTAATAATAGAAAAACTTGCCACTTCCTGAACAAGTGAGGACAAGAACAAGAGAAAATCTAACAGAATCAGAAAAGGGGTCCCGATTCCTGCTCTTAGCCCAGACAAAAAACATTTTCCATTTGCTACTATAAACCTTTCTGGTAGAAGGTTTTTGGGAGGCTTTGATCATATTCCTGACAGGGGAAGCTAGCCTGAAATGCTTCAAAAATACTGGAATTGGAAAAACCATGCAGTTAGATGAAGGGTCTGAAGATTGGGAAGAGGAAGCCCCAAAGGATGGGAGATCAGATCCTGAAGGGTATCTAGTATCCAAGGGGGGATACTTCAGGTGAGACCTTAGGAAAGGAAACAATGGCTAACAAGGCCAAAATGGAGCAATGAGGATCAAGGAAGTCCTCGGGTGTCTCATTTTGAGAATAAGAGGATAGGAGGGTATGCATAGAGGAGACCCGAAGGCCAGACGTAGACATCCCTTGGCAACTCCCCAGGTGGGGGCATCAGAGCAAAGTACATGCTGCATTTGTTGTTGGTAGGAGAGGCAAAGAGATCGCAGCATGGTTCACCCTAATGATCAAACATCTGCTTCGTCACTGTTAGACTGAGGGGCTAACTCGTGAGGACTCGCTATGGTTCTGCAGAGTTTGTCGGCCAACACATTGGAGTCAATGGGTATGTGTGTTGCAAGAAAATGCCCTACAGACATCACTTCCCACACCCTCGTGGCCTCTCTGCACAATGGGTAAAATTGTGTTTCCCTATTTGTTGATGTACCACACCATTACCATGTTGTCCATCTGAATTGCAGCTGTCTCCAGAGAGAGGCAATCCTGAAAGGTTTGTACCATTAGGAGGACTGCTCTCATCTCCAAGATGCTTATGTGCAATTTGGTCTCTGTGGGGGACCACGTGCCTTGTACTGTTCTCCCCTGGAAATACCCCACCCCAACAGGGAAGCAGCCATGGTAACCGTGGCCTTGGGTGGATGGAGTGAAAAGGGCATGCCTAGGATTGAGATCCTGAGATTGAAGCCAACAAAGATGGTGCTGTCTGCACACTGGCATCAATTTTATGGACATGCACTTAGTTTTGAGACCGAATGGACCATTGAACCTCCAAGGTCCACTGTAGAACTCGAATATGGTACCTTGCTAATGGCACAAGCTGTATGGCTGTGGCCATGGATCCTACGGTCTGAAGAACCAAGTGGACTGGAGGATTCAAAAGATCTAATATTTGCATGACCTGTTCCCGGATCAGCTGTACTCTGCAAGAAGGTAATACTGCAATCTCTGAGACGGAGTCTAGCTGGAACCCTGTGAACACTCATTTTTTACAATGGAACCAGATTTAACTTTGAAAGGTTCACGGTTATCCCCAGTTGGCTGAACAGGAGTACGGCATACCGAAAGGCTTGTGACAGTCGATGCCTTGTGTGTGTTGTGGGAAGCCAGTTGTTGAGGTATGGAAACACCTGGAATCCCTGCAGCCTCAGGTGAGTTGCCACCACTGCCATACATTTGGTAAACACATGGGGGGCTGTTGTGAGTCCAAAGGGCAGGGCTCTGAATTGGTAATGCTTGGCCCCTAATCGGAAGCAAAGACATCCCCTCAAGTGCCTATCTTGATGTGATAGTAGGTCCTGGAGATCCCCTGGGCACATCAAGTTGCCTTTGCATAAGAGAAGCAGAATGGACTGAACAGTGACCATCTGGAACTTAGACTTCTTGACCGATAGCTTCAACTCCCCGAGGTCCAAAATAAGAAGCAGGTCCCTGGTCTTTTTTTGGCACTAAAAAGAAGTGAGTAAATTCCAGATCCTCTTTATCCTGTTGGGACCTCTTGGATGGCCTGTTTTTGAAGATGTTAAACTTCCTTGAAGGCTAATTCCCTCTGATAGGGTGGAACATTGGGGAGATGCCTTTTGTTTTGGAGGGAGTTGAAAAAAAGGAATGAAATAACTCCTGGAAATGATGTTTAACACCCACTGATCAGAGGTAATGCCTGTCCAGGCTAGTGGGTGAAGGGAAGGAAGATCTCTGACTGCCTCCAGGACAAGGCAGTCGGGCAACACTTCAGTAGCACGGAAAGGGCTGCTCAGAGAAAGGTTCCCTGGAGCCCTGATTTTACAGACCCTCCCCTATCTCTACAGCGGCATCTGCCACTGAATTCTCTCCCCTACCTCTGGAAAAGGAATCATCAGGAGCAACCTGGAAAGAAGACTGGGACTTCTGGAACTACATCTTCTTAGCTCATCGCTGGGTCTTGGAAAAAGACCTCTGAGGAGTAGAAAACATGATCCCAACAGTGGACAAGGTCTTCCCTTCCTGCTCACTATGTGTTACAGTCTCTTTCACAGATGGTCCAAAGAGGGTGGACCCATCAGATGGTGCATTGGTGAAAGATACTTTGAAGGCCTCCACAAACCCACACAGTCGGAACCAAGCATGCAGCCTTATAGCTATGCCGGCAGCTGCTGCCTGAAAGGCAGCTTCCGCTGCACTGGGAATTAACCTACTCGAGGAATTAGTGAGATATGTCAGAGTGGACAGCTTGGGAAATGCCTTCTAGAGGTTGTCCTCTGGCAACAACTCTGTTCGGGAAGTGGTAAGTTCTTTGACCAAGTCCCTTTAAAAGCAAATGAAGTGTGCCAGATAATTAATTGCCCTCAGTCCAAAGGTAGCTGAGACAAACACACACTTTCAATGCTGGTCAATCACCTGAGACTCCCTGTTCGGGGGATGGACAGTGCAGTTCTGCTCCACCAGCTCCTTTTTGGTGGCTGTAGCAACCAGAATAACATTGACCGGGACTCCTTTGCTCCAAAAGAGTCGGTCCCACAGAAGGGCTAAGGAACTTCCTGGCTTGCTTAGGCACTGGTTCCACAGTGTTGGGTTCCGTCTGGGCCCTGTGGGCTATAAAATCCACCAACTCATCAGAAGGGGGAGGGGGACACCTAGGAAGTAGAGGGGACCATTACAAACGCCTTCAGAAACGCGTATTCCTCCAAAGATGAGGGTTGGGGAGACCATCCACAGTTTTGCCTCGATCACAAGGATGTCTCCAAAGGAGACACTGTTGAGCAGAGATCTGAGAGAACCCATCTCCTTCATCGAGGTCTGTATCCTCAGTGAGCAACTCCATGGGAGAGTCCAATTGCCTCCTCTTGCACTTTCTCTTATGAGATGCCTCCTCCACTGGAGGGCTCCAGGGTGGACTCGAAGGATGTGGGGACCCCATGAAGGGAGGAAACTACCTGAAGGCTAGTACGGAAGGGCTGACTCTGGACAGGATGGGAAGCCTCCTCATCCAATGTAGAGAAGATCAGGGATGGACCTGAAGGAGCGGGAGATATCGTTCCAGTCTTGGAAAAGGTCCTCTCTACCACCCTGAGCGCCGACGGGCTGGACGAGGTCCTATCCCCATTCCCAGAGGGCGAGGCCAATCAGAAAAAGAACAAACTCCGACAGCATCACAACCCCTGGACAACAGTGGACCGGAGCTGTCTAGGGCCAAGGCCCCCAAGGGGAGGGATTGGTCCAAAAGGCCAGAACCAGTCACTGCCCACACAGAGCCGGCAATGACTACTCCAGCCTAGGGCCCACTCTGGCCTGAAGGAGTTGAGACAAAGGGGATACTTGGCACCATTGGGATCTAATCAAGGGTATCTGGGTCCCTAGATTCCGAAGCCCTTGGGACTGGAAGAGGAGAATGGTGACCAGAGATTGGTGAGGCTCCCCTAGCGGAATGGGCTGGGGATGCTATAAGCCCCAAGTATAGCTGAGCTTTGAAGGAAGCTCACATCCTGTCTATATCCAATGGCAAAAAACTCCTAGATAATCTGAAGGAAGTGGAGGAGTGGGTAGACTTGACTGAGGATCCAATCTTGGACTCAGAAGACCTGTGTCTATGCTCCAGAGTTCAGCTCTGAATTCTAGGAGCTGATAAATACCTGGAGGATCCAGGCGATGCCAAATACTCTATAATTATAGGAGGACCCAATAAACCTGCTGGATCTGAAGGCAGAGAGGTAGAAGTCATTGGATCCAACTAACAGATTGGATCTGAGGCTGGTCTGGCCTTAACTGGATTTGAAGTCCTCCAATCTGAGGAGGCTCTGGATCAAGTAGAAGAGTCCAAAGATCTGAGATCCGAAGAATTAATTTCTGAGATAGCCTGGGCTTTAGTTGGATCCAGAGACCTAGGATCTGACAGCCAAGGTTTTTTTGGAGCCACCAAAGGGATGGAAGGGGCCTTTCGCTTGGAAACAGAAGAGGAAGCCTTGGGATGGGGGACATAAAGAACCCCCTAAGACATACCTTTGAGCAGTAATTTGTTAATGCACTCTGAGGACCTGGGAATGAATGTGGCACAGACGTCACATTCAAGCTCCAGGTGAGGAGCTCCTAAACAGTAATACTACTCTCTGTGCGATTCAGAACTGGGCATCTTCCGACCACACTTTTTAAACCCAGAGGGTTTTTCAGACATAACTGAAAGGAAAGAAAAAAATAATAAATAAAAGGAGTTAAAAAAAGGCACCAAATGCCTAACTTACAAGAGGGGAACTATCCTACCAAAAAACTAGGATGTCTAAGGGAGGGGAGGAAAGCAACTACTGCTAACACTAAAATGTAACACTAAACATGTAGGTATAAAGTTAAACTAAGCTAGAAGAAAACTGAAAATAGGTAAGAAAAGCATTTATCTGAGTGAGAGCCAAGGATCATATCCATAGCAAAACATGACAAATGAGATCTGAGGGTTAGAGGGCAGCAGGGGATTATGGGAGAGGGAGGAGCTTGAGCCTTGGATCTGTCTAAGCAAATGTTGCTGGCTCGGATCTGATGTCAGATCCAAGACCCTACAGTGAGGAATGACGACATAGATTACATCAGATCTTTATTTTACATTTCACATTTTACGTGTAGTTTCAATAGAAAGGAACGTTTCAGTAAAGGACGCAAATGAGCTTAGTGAAATAAACTTCAGGCCAAAGCACTGATAAGGATGAGACATGACAACAGAACGTGCAGCACACTGTGTTACAAAAATATCTTATTTACTTGGCACTACACTTGGAAGAAAGAAGATATGCACTTACCATAATGTTCCATCTGTGCTGTTCATTTTCATTCTTCCTCAAATGATGGGTTCGGATCTGATCCTCTGATCCAACTCGGCCATTACTAAAGCTAGTGGCAACCAAAAAAGCTGTTAAGCTCCTCCCTTACCCATAATGCACCAACCCTAAGCTACTTTAGATCGTTTGCTGATTTATTACCAGAAAAGAAATATTTAACATGCATAGTCTATGAACGTAGTCCTAGGGGTGAAGTGGCTTAGTAGTAGAAAGTCAATCAATAGAAGTGGAAATAACTCCAAGGCACACCACTGGCTGAACTGACAAATGGCACACTTTAATACGTAAAACCAAAACAAAAAACAGTAAGCGCTTACGTGTTGCTCAGAACGCTTCTTCAGACTGTACAGGATTCAAAGGCACAATTCAAATAAATAGAGATAATACATCACATGTCCCTTTAGTTAATTACTATCCAATCAACCCTAAAAGCTGTATCACACTTCCGTGAAAGCGCTTACTGTTTTTTGTTTTGGTTTTACATATTAAAGTGTGCCGTTTGTCAGTTCAGCCAGTGGTGTGCCTTGGAGTTATTTCCACTTATATATATATATATATATATATATGTAGGACATGTAAAACTGAAGAATGAGAATGGACAACACAGATGAAATGTTATGGTTAAGTATACAACTTATTCATCTAATATTGTCAATTTTCATTCTATCCTCAACTGATTGGACAGAACCCCTGGTTACCTAAAATACCGGGTGGACTCGAAGTAAGGATATTCCTGAGCATAGTTGAACCAAATGATGTTCTACCCCTGGAGACCAGATCCAGTTTGTAATGAGTAATAAAAGTGGAGAGTAGCCCAAGTTGTTGCAGCACATGTCATCCATGAACACTCTTGATAGGAAAACCAAAGAAGTGGTCATGGATCTAGATGAGTGAACTCAAACTGGTTGTAGTATGGTGACACCCAATTTGTTATAAATTAAATGCATTCAGTTAGCCATCTGGCTAAAGTTACTTTGGCAACTGGATTTCCCAATTTCAATTCTGCAAAGGAAATGATCAACTTGGCCTGTTTTTCTGATGTCTTGTTCTGTGTAGGTAAACGCAATTGTCTGTGAACATCCAAAAATGTAACATGTATTCACCCTTGTTAGCAAAACTAGAAAAGAATACTGACAGATTGATTGATTGATTGATATTAGACTATGACACCACCTTGGGAAAGAATGAGGCATTTGTTCTCAACATCACTCTATCCTTGTGAAAGATCAAGTATGGAGGTTTTGAATACAATGCCCGAAGCTCTGAAATTCATCTAGCTTAGGTAATGGCTACTAAAAAAAACAGTTTTCCAAGTAAAAACTCAAGTATGTTATGTAAAAGACCTGAAAAAGATTTAACATGATTTTGTTGTTTCAAATAAACAAATCTTTTCCATTTACTTGAGATTTTGAGCTGAAGGTTTATGAGAAGATAAAAGTATATGTCAGACAGGGGAAGAGAGCATTGGTTGTCTGGCTACAAATGGAATTGCAGAAATCAGGCCATCAGCCTGAGGTTTGATATGTCAGAAGAGATCATACCTACTGGGTGAGGAGGAGGTCTGGAGTCAGATCCAGAATCCAAGGCTGACGAAATAAGGGATGTCAAAGGAAGGGAAACCAAATTTGTCAAGGCCAGTAAGGGGCAATGAGGATGACTTTGCTCTTCAACATGGTAGCTTTTTCCAGTAATTTAGGAATTAATGGGATTGGTGGGTAGGCAAAAAGTAGACCGGGGGGAAGAGGCCAATTGTGAAGTACAGCATCCCTCAGTAATTGCCCCTGTAGGGGGGATTAGGGCAAAGTAGCTGCTGCATTTGTTGTTTACGGGAGAAGCAAAAAGACTGCAGGAAGGCTGACCCCATCGATGTCAAATCATTTCAGTCACGTTGTTGAGAGGTCAGTCATGAGGTAGAAGAATGCACCTGCTCAGTTTGCTTGCTATCACACGACTTCCACGGAATGTGCATTGCTATGAGAAAGTGGTTGGATGAGCTCACCCATTTTCACACTCAGAACTTCTCAACACAAAAGGTAAGATCTAGCCCTCCTAGTTTGCTCATGTACCAACCTACTGATATTGTCCATTTGAAATGCAGCTGTCCCAGAGTACAGAGCATCCTCGATGGCCCGCAATGCTAAAAGCATTGTTCTCATTTCTAGGACACTAATACGCAAGTTGGCCTCTTCAAGACACCAAGTGCCTTGGACGTTTTTTTCCCAGAAAATGCCCCCCCACACCCCAACCGGGAAGCATCTGTGGTCACTGTGGTCATGGACTGAGTGGGAATGAATGGACGGCTTTGTAGAATGTGGTCTGACTGAATCCAACACCTGAGATCTCTCTTGCATGTCTGAGTGATTTATATCTGAGTTGACATGGAATGACAAAAGTATCAACCACTGTGTTGCTAACATCCATTGGAGAACATTTTTCTGACCTGTGATCTGATAGTTTTGTAGTCTTGAGGGAGGCAGTTTATGGTTATTCCCAGATGAGAAGTCTGAAGAACCTGATCTTTTGCGCTTATCAACTGATGGCTGGTTGGGTTAGTAATAAGCCAGTGGTCTAGATATGGAAACACCTGGAATCCTTGCAATATCAAGTGAGTCACTACTACTACTGCCATACATTTGAACACCCTGGGGGATGTGGTGTGACCAAAGGGCAGAGCTCTGAACTGGTAGTGACCGTCTCCCAGCCGGAAGTACAGATACCTTCTGGATAGTCTGTTCACCATGTGATCGTATGCATCCTGCAGGTCTATCGAGCACATTCAGTCATCCCTGCACAGAAAGGGGAGAATGGACCGAACCGTGACCATAAGAAACTTGGTGCATCGAAGTTTCTTGTTCAAGTTGCTGAGATCCAAGATTTTTCTCCAGTCCCTTGTTTTCTTTGGCACTAAAAAGAACCTTGAGCAAGTCCTGAATTCTATCCTGTCTGGCAGAACCTCTTGGATGACCCTTTCAACTACCTTTTGTATCTGAATTGCTGCTTCTTTCCTCTGACTGGGTGGAACATCAGGGATTTTTCCTGAGATCAGAGGTAGAAGGGAAAAAGGTATTATACAGCCTCTGGAAATAATCCTCTGCAACCAAGTATTTTTTCTTGCGTCTAGCCAGGCTGTCTGATGCAGGGATAACTGACCCCCAATCTGGACCACTGGTTTTGCAGGGCGCCTCTGCAGCGGGGGTGGCATCGAACATTGGATTCCCCCCACCCTCTGCCCTTGAGGAAAGGGCCTCCATATGTGTGTCCTAGAAAGAACCCTGGCATTTCCTGAACCACATCTTTCAACCACCTCATTGATTCCTTGAAAACAATCTCTGAGGGGTCAAAAAATGTACACTCACTGCAGACGGTCCTACTTGTACCTGGAAAAGGTTTCCTTCACTGTGGGGCTGAACAAAGGAAGCACTGTCAAAGTGAGCATTGATCAATGACGAATTGAATGCCTCTGCAAAATCACAAGCTCATCCAGACATTTTTATACTTATATATATATATATATATATATATATATGTGTGTATGTGTGTCTGTGTGTGTGTGTGTGTGTGTGTGTGTGTGTGTGTGTGTGTGTGTATGTATATATATATATATATATCTATATATATATATCTATATCTATATCTATATATATATATATATATATATATATATATATATATATATATATATATATATATATATATATATATATATATATATATATCTTCTTTCGGCTGTTCCCGTTAGGGGTCGCCACAGCAGATCACCTGTTCCCATTTCTTCCTGTCCTCTGCATCTTGCTCTGTCACACCAACCACCTGCATGTCCTCTCTCACCACATCCATAAGCCTTCCTCTTTTCCTGTTACCTGGTAGCTTCATCCTTAGCATCTTTTTCCCAATATACTCAGCATCCCTCCTCAGCATATGTCCAAACCAACGTAATCGTGCCTCTCTGGCTTTGTCTCCAAACCTTCCAACCTGGGCTGACCCTCTAATATACTTATTCCTAATCCTGTCCACCCTCGTCACACCCAGTGCAAATCTTAACATCTTTAATTCTGCCACATCCAGCTCAAACTCCTGCCTTTTTGTCAATGCCACTGTCTCCAACCCATATAACATAGCTGGTCTCACTACCCTCTTGTAGACCTTCCCTTTCACTCTTACAGGTACTCGTCTGTCACAAATCACTCCTGACACTCTTCTACACCCACTCCATCCTGCCTGTACTCTCTTCTTCACCTCTCTTCCACACTCACTGTTACTCTGAACTACTGACCCCAAGTATTTAAACTCATCCGTCTTCGCCACCTCTACTCCTTGCATCCTCACCATTCCTCTATCCTCCCTCTCATTCACACACATATATTCTGTCTTAGTCCTGCTGACCTTCATTCCTCTTCTCTCTAGAGCACATAATCTCTCCAGGGTCTCCTCCACCTTTTCCCTACAGATCGCAATGTCATCTGCAAACATCATACTCCATGGAGACTCCTGTCTGATCTCGTCTGTCAACCTGTCCATCACCATTGCAAATAAGAAAGGGCTCAAAGTTGATCCTTGATGTAACCCCACCTCCACCTTAAACGCATCCGTCACTCCCACCGAAGACCTCACCGCTGTCACACTACCCTCGTACATATCCTGTACCACTCTTACATACTTTTCTGACACTCCTGACTTCCTCATACAAAACCACAACTCCTCTCTAGGCACCCTGTCATATGCTTTCTCTAAGTCTACAAAAACACAATGCAACTCCTTCCGACATTCTCTGTACTTCTCCATCAACACTCTCAGAGCAAAGATCACATCTGTAGTGCTCTTTCCTGGCATGAAACCATACTGTTGATCACTAATCATCACGTCCCTTCTTAACCTTGCTTCCACTACTCTTTCCCATAACTTCATGCTGTGACTGATCAATTTTATCCCTCTGTAGTTACTACAGCTCTGCACATCACCCTTATTCTTAAAAATCGGTACCAAAACACTTCCTCCATTCCTCAGGCATCCTCTCACTTTCCAAGATTTCATTAAACAATCTGGTTAAAAACTTCACTGCCATTTCACCTAAACACCTCCATGCTTCCACAGGTATGTCATCTGGGCCAACAGCCTTTCCATTCTTCATTCTCTTCATAGCTATCCTTACATCCTCCTTGCTAATCCATTGTACTTCATGATTTACTATCCCTACATCACCCAACCTTCTCTCCCTCTCATTCTCTTCATTCATCAACCCCTCAAAGTACTCTCTCCATCTCCTCAGCACACTCTCCTAGCTTGTATGTTTCCCTCATTATCCTTTATCACCTTTACCTGCTGCACATCTTTCCTAGCTCGGTCCCTCTGTCTAGGCAATTGGTACAGGTCCTTTTCTCCCTCCTTAGTGTCCAACCTTTCATACAACTCTTTATACATGCCTTATCCTTAGCCTTCGCCACCTCTCTCTTTGTCATGCATCTCATCTCCTTATACTCCTGTCTACTTTCTTCATCTCTCTGACAATCCCACTTCTTCTTTGTCAACCTCTTTCTCTGTATACTATCCTGTACTTCCTCATTCCACCACCATGTCTCCTTGTTGTCCTTCCTCTGTCCAGATGTGATACCAAGCACCTTTTTAGCCGTCTCCCTTACTAGCTCTGCTGTAGTTACCCAGCTATTTGGTAACTCTTCACTGCCACCCAGTGCCTGCCTTAACTCATCCCTGAACTCCACCTCACAATTACCCTTTTTCAATTTCCACCACTTGATCCTTGGTGCTGCCCTCACACTCCTCCTCCTCCTCTTCTTGATAACCAACGTCATCCTACAAACCACTATCCTATGCTGCCTAACGACACTTTCTCCGGTCACCGCTTTAGTCTCCAATCTCCTTCAAACTGGCCCTCCTACATAAGATATAATCCACCTGTGTGCATCTTCCTCCACTCTTGTATGTCACCCTATGCTCCTCCCTCTTATTAAAATATGTATTTCACCACTATAAATCACACGCGCATATATATATATATATATATATATATATATATATATATATATACATATATATATACATACATACACACACACACACACACACACACACACACACACACACACACACACATATACATAGACACATACATATAGTTTGCAGTGATGAGCACTATCCCCATAGTTGCCAACTGTATACTCCTGATAGTGATTGATATTCTCACTCCAACTGTCTAATCAATAATAAAGGATCTGTTGCCATGGATATGAACTTTCTTACTGTCTCCGTTACTGGCTTGGTGGATATGGGCATCTTGAGGCAATGGAGAAATTACCTCATGTTTATTAACAACCGGTTAACTTTCAAACAAACTGATATGGTATGTGAGAGATGTATGTACACAATGTCACTGGAGGCAAAGCTCTCACATAAAAGTACTCTTGATGAAATTAAGGTTGTCAGTAGTACACACACTGCACCCATCATGCACGATTCAAAGATGACATATCGACCCACCTATGCTGAGGCATGTTAATGTAACCTGCCTAACCACAAAGACCTCCTAGACAAAGTACACAAATACCCTCAGCAGTTCCAAATGCACTCTTTCAAAACACCCACATCAACACAGAGCTACATCATGCAGCCTATACCTCTAAGCCCATAAGGCAAGCCACCACACAATCCAACATTCTAGTCATTGGAGACTCCATCGTGAGACACAATGATGTCCCTCGCACCAGGCAGAGCAAGGAGAAAGTCACGGACAGTTGCTTATCAGAGACTAGGATCTGTCACATTACACACACACACTCAGGTCACTGGACCACAATTACCAATATGACTCAGTCATACTCCATGTGGGAGTAAATGACCAGAGACTATATGAAGAGAGACATCATGGAGATCTTGGAATACGTGTCTCAGGCTGGTATGAGCCTAGCACTGAGCAGGATTTTACCCTCTATAAGGATGATGCCACAATATGAACAAAAGATCGAATTTAATTATTGGCTTAGTTTCTGGTGTCATTCTAAGGGGATGCAGTATTTGTCAGCATGGAAGGAAATGGTCAACAGGCCAAGCTGCTTTGCCAGGGATGGTCTGCACCACTCCCCTCTAGGCTTTCAAATGTTAAAACACGGTCTTCTTCCATAGTGCCTTTTTTAGGCAATGCCAAACAAAGTACTTCTGATATAGCAAATCAAAACCAAGAAAATCTAAAGGTATTACTGCTCAATGCTAAAAGTCTAAACAAAAAACTCCACTCCCTAGATGCTCTCTACCATAGAGAATGCAGACATCTGTACAGTCACTGAGACATGATTTAAAGCCGCAGAGAGCACACCAACATTTAGGCCAGCTACTTCACAGGCAGGGACTAAATACGGAGGTGTCTCTATCTATATCAAAAATTAATATATTTCGAGGCTTGTCAAACAGGACAATGCACTTGAGCTGCTCCAATGTTCAAATCACAACATGCAAAATCCAATCTCAATTCCTTGCTAGCTATAGGTCCCCCTCTATGGCCCAGGAAACTAATACCATGTATTTAAACTTATTAGAAACACTAACCATCCAACCCAATACCATATTCATGGGTGAATAATTATCCCACTATTAACTGGGAATCCTATACAACACCAAACCTACATGCACAGAGATTTCTGGATTTTGTAAACACAAATTCCATGGACTATCAGATAGTCAATACACCAACCAGGGGTGCAACTGTATTGGATCTGGTCGTCACTAATATGGTAGAGTGCTGCATACCCCCTACTGTAATGCCTTCCCTGGTAAGGTCAAATTACAAAATGGTCTGCTTTGAAGTAAAAATAAAACCTGGACCCCCAGCTAAACCTGGAATATTCAGGAACTATTCTAAGGCTAACCTTCTGCTACTAAGTGAGAATCTGGCAAAATTTTAAGCCCCCATAAACCCTGAGAACACTGCTGCCTGTGCAGAAACTGTTGACAGAAACCCGACAAACATGTTAATAGCTGCATACAGGCAGCTGTACCCACCAGGAAGAAGTACATAACTAACTCAAAAACAAGCCACCCTGGTGGAATCACAAAGTCAATAGGCTGTATAACAGGAGGAAGAAAATCATGGCAAAAATTAAGGAGGTGCAGCATCTAGCAGGATAAAAGCACTCTTTATCAAACTAAACAGCTCAGAGGACAAACAGTCTGCCAAAGCAAAATTTGAGCTAAGTTTGGCCTCCCAGGCCATGGACAACCACAAAGCATTCTTTAGCCATGTCTGCAACCTCAAAGGCAATACACAATTGTGTGCAGAGCTCATTTTAAATGGAGCCACCTATACTGAGCCAGAAGATATAGCAAACCTCCTAGCTGATAAATTCAGCTCCACCTTCACCTCTCTCTCCCCCTCAACTTTCCATCAGGAAATATCATCCAATATAACTCCCCCCACAATTACTAGGGAACAGGTCCTTAATGTTCTAAGACCAAGAACACTGCATCAATGGGCCCAGACAATATCCCGGGATGCTTTCTAAATAGCATGAAACATGAACTATCAGGGCCCTCTAGCATTACTATTTAACTGTAGCCTTCAAACAGGCTTCGTACCTCATGAATGGAGAAAGGCAACAGTTATCCCTATGCACAAAGGTGGGCCATCTACAGACCCTGGAAACTACAGACCTACAAGTCTCACTAGTCTTATATGTAAAGCCATGGAAATAATTATCATGGAGATGATCAACAAAGATGTAGCAAACATCTAGACTTGGTACCCAACCCAGTTTGGTTTCGTTAACGGTAGATCATGCCTGCTCAACCTGGTGGACTTCTTTTAGAAGGTCACCAAAGCAATGGATGGAAGCAAAATCATTCACACTGCCTATCTTGATCTGGCCAAGAAATTTGATACAATACCAAGAGGTTAGGTACAGACTTGTACATCACCCAGTGGATAGCAAAGTGGCTCACAGACAGGACCCAGGAAGCTATAATTGGGAAGTTCACCTCTACAAAAAGCCCAGTTGCAAGTGGAGTTCCTCAGGGATCAGTCCTTGGACCTCTCCTTTTTGGCATTTCCTTCTCAAAAGTCAAGGCCAATATCAGTGGTCTCTGGCTCACTAAACTTGCAGATGATTGCTAATTAGGAGCGGTCATTGAAACTCACACTGACACAAATGTTCTCCAGGAGGGGCTGACACAGACAAACAACTGGTGTCAGAGCCATGGACTAAAACTAAATGCCAAGAAATGCTTAAAAGTATCCTTTGGGAAGTCATCCACCCTTGATAACCATCATATTGACCACACACCCCTTAGAGTTGACCCAGTGGTCAGGGACTTAAGGACATACTTGGATAGTAATCTAGCCTTTGACCATCACACGTCTACAGTGGAAAAGAAATTATTCTATGTTGCGCAACTTAAACAAAGGTATGGCATCCAAGTCCAACGAAGTCACTGTTCCACTGTATTCGGCATTCCTCAGACCTATCATTGAGTACAATGCCCCCTTTGGTATGTACCTAACAAGGCATATCCAACAATTGTAACATCCACAGGAGCTCCTCACTAAAAGAATACCGGGCGCAAGTCAAATGTCCTATGCAAACTGCCTCAAGGCCCTATCCCGTATTGTCTCCTACAGGCTTTTGAGTGGAGATCTATGCCTGGCATACATGGCATTGTCAGACCCCACTCTGATGGACCTCCTGCATATCCACAAAACAAACAGCATCAGAATTACCTATTCTAAAGACTTAAACCTTGCCTGTGATATAAACAAGACCTGCTGGAGAGAAGGGTATGTATCCCAGAGACTACCCCCTCTATGGAACAGGCTCCCCATCCATGTGAAGCAGAGTTCCTCCCTAACCCAATTCAAGTGCAACTTGGACAATTGGCTGGGAAACTGGAAATTCATCCCTGGTTTGGCACTGTCTCTCTAATGGACACAGGTAACCTGCAAATGGTTCATCTCCCAGGAACATGCTTACACTTATCAAAGATATCAGAACTTTTCAGATTTGAGATGCACGGCTAGACTTAAAAAAGGCCCTTGTAGCCTTTAGCCTAGTAAACACCTAAGAACCTTTAAGTAACCAGGGAAAAAAAATTACCAACAATGGTAAAAAAAAATACTACACGAAAGTGTAGAAAGGTAAAGGACAGGAAAAAGGTAATTATATTTAGTTAAGTCAGAAGGAAAAGGTAACTGCCAACTATGGTAAATGGAGAACTATATAATCCTAAGAGGGTAAGGGTTAAGAGAAGAAAGAATGTTATAAAATATGAAAAATATTAAGTTTTTGAACATTTTAAGGAAGAAAAACTACTTATTTTAGAAAGCTCGAGAGCTAGCTTCCAACCATGTCTTTCAGGAAAAGCGGCAAATGAGATTTGAGATAGCTTAGGGTTGGTGCATTATGGGTAAGAGAGAAGCTTGACAGCTTTTTTGGTTACCATGAGCTTTAGTAGCGACCAATTTAGATCAGAGGATTGGATCCGAATCCATCAGTTGAGGATAGAATGAAAATTGACATCATCATATGTTCATAGGTTAGTACTAAGCTAACTGCCCTTGCGAGCCATTTTAAGCCTAATCAATTATCCCTTGTGAGACTCAAACCATGCACCTTGTCCTTGCAGGGAAAACACCTTAACCATTAGGCCACCCTCCCAACCCTCAGATCAAAAGTTAACCAGAAGTGTAGAACTTACATGAAATTTACAGAGAGTTTTGCATCATGAGAAATATTTGCAAAACAGAAAAAAATACAGTTGTGTACACTTACCATAAATGTAGATGTTCTTTGTGTTTCACTGTTGCAGTCATCACTTGTGGGAAGATTCCCAAAGCTGAAAGGTACAGTGGTAGGAATGCAGTGAGTGAGCTGGAGAATAGCTTTTATTGCTTTAAAGGAAAACTACCATGCCCTGCATAACTGCTGAAGAAAAATCTGCCCTGGATTTGGAGAAAGTAGCCAGCTGGTAGCATTTTGTGAAGGTGTGGATAGATGTCCAGGTGTCAGCTTCTAAAATGCACCTGGTAGGGATGCCTCTGAGGAAGGCAATGGAAGTTGATGCTGCCTGGTAGAATGGGGTCTGACTGATTTGGGAGGTACCTTTCCATGGAAAGAGTAGCAGAAATGGATGCAGTGTGATATCCATTTGGAAATGGTTTGTTTGGCTATACGTTTCCCCTTTGCCCCAGGGGCGAAGCTGACCAGCAGTTGGTCAGTCTTTCTGATAGTCTTGGTTCTGTCTAGGTAGTATCTAAGCTGCCTGTGCACATCTAAAATATGGAGAATTCGCCCCCCCCCCTATTTTGTGAGTTTGGAAAGAAGGTAGGGAGATGGATGGCCTTATTAAGAGCCAAGTGAGACATCACTTTAGGCATGGAGGAGGGGTTTGTCCTAAGGAATACCCTTGTCTGGATGAAAAATAATGAAAGGTTCAATGGCCATGACAGCCTGTACTTCTGATACTCTTCTGGCTAAGGTTATGGCCAGCAGGAAGGCAGTCTTCCAAGAGAAGTGCTTTACTTCTGCTGAGGCAGCTGGTTCAAAAGGGGGTAAAGTCAATTTTTCACGGACAAAGTTCAAATCCCATGCTGGGGTGCGTGGCCTCCTAGGAGGTCTAATGTGTGATACCCCTCTAAGGAATTCTTTTAACAGGGCATGGGAGAGTAGAGGTTGCTCTGTTGGAGAATGAGCAAGATAACTGAGGCATGGACTTTTATAGAGGAGTAAGACTATTCCTTTTGCACAATCTCCACTAGGTAGTCCAGAAAGTACAGTTGTGTACCTACCATAAATGTAGATGTTAGAGTGTACTCACTGTTGCAGTCATTACTCTTGGGTTATCCTGCTGGCAGGCTACCCTTAGTCGGCCAGAATTCCAAAGTCTAGGTCCAGCGTTGGTTGCTGTCGCCTCTTCATGACGTCAGTTTTTCTTTGCCCCAGATGTCAGGTGCCCCCAAATTGGCAGGCTGAAAAATATGCCAATAAAAAGTGCATACACAAAAATAACATTTCCTTCATCTACAAGCAAATACACCAAATAGGTTGTACAGGATAGAGTAGTGCAGATAAGTCCCAGCAAAGAAAGGGGGGATGGTGGGTGGGTAACCTGGACTGCAACAGTGAATACACTCGAACATCTACATTTATGGTAGGTACACAGCTGTACTATGTTCATCATGTTTCACTGCTGCAGTCATTACTCTTGGGTAGAATCCCAAAGCTGAGGATGGGTGGCTGGGCTAAATAGGATTAGGAGAGGCTATGAGGCCCTGCAGAACTGCAGTGGCAAAGCCTGCTCTGGACTTAAGAGTAAAGAGGTAAGTGGTAGTTGCTTTGTGAAGGTGTGCACTGAACTTCAAGTTGCAGCCTCTAAGATATCTTTGGTTGGTACTCCTCTGAGGAAGGCTGCTGAAGTGGCTGCTGCTCTGGTGGAATGAGGCCCAATGCCCTTAGGCACTGATTTGTCCTGTTGAGAATAGCAGAAATGGATGCAATGGCCTATCCATTTAGAAATATTCTGTTTTGAGATAGCCTTTCCTTGTGATCCTGCAGCATATGACACAAAGTTGCTCAGTCTTTCTGAAAACTTTAGTTCTGTCCAAATAGAAGCGTAACTGCCTGTGTATGTCCAAAGAATGCAGAATTTTCTCACCCTTGTTCTGTGGATTTGGATAAAAGGTAGGCAAGTGAATGGTTTGGTTGAGGGTCACACTGGGCACCATCTTAGGCATAAATGTAGGGTTTGTCCTCAGAGAAACCCTGTCTGGATGAAAAATGATGAAAGGTTCCACAGCCATAAGTGCTTGTAACTCCAAGACTCGCCTTGCAGAGGTTATTGTTAGGAGCAGAGCTGTTTTCCAGGATAAGAATTTTATATCTGCTGTTGATGCTGGCTCGAAAGGAGGCAGTGTGAGTTTTTCCAAAACATAATTGAGGTCCCAGGCCAGAATTGGTGCTCTCCTTGGAGGCCTAATGTTTTTGACCCCTCTGAGGTACTGCCTTATTAAAGGGTGAGAAAAGATAGGTGGTTCCGTATTGTAATAGGCTGAAATGGCAGAGTCATGAATCTTAACTGATGAGAAAGAAGGGCCTTTGGTTCAGCATCTCAGTTAGGTATTGTAAAATCTGAAGGATATTTGGTACACACGTGTCAATGCCTTGTTCCTGGTTCCAAGCACAGAATCTCTTCCATTTTTCTGCATAAGATTTTCTGGTACTGGTCCTCCTGGCCTCCAAGATAACATCCATAACAGGTTTTGAAAGAGGAGTGTTCTGAATGGCTACATTATCCGCCATGCTGCCAGATTTAAGGTCCTGAGTTGGCTGTGCAGGATCCGATTGTTATGTTGGGTCAGCAAGTGAGAAGTTTGAGGCAATATCAATGCTGGACCTTGAGACAAGCTCTTTAGGATTGGGTACCAGTGCTGGCATGGCCAGTCTAGTGCAATCAGTAAAATTTTTGGCTTCTTTTGTCTGACCTTTAGGAGTACCCTGGGAAGGAGAGGCAGTGGGGGAAAAGCATATACTGTTACATTTTTCCAGCTGAATGATAGGGCATCCACTTTCCATGCTTGCTTGTGATAAATCCTTGTGCAAAATCTCTGCAATTGGCAGTTGTGAAGGGAGGCAAATAGATCTATGTCTGGGCATCCCCATTTCCTTATTATCATGCTGAAGACTTGTGGATCCAGTTTCCATTCGTGGGGATCCGTGAGTTTTCTGCTTAGTTCGCCTGCCAGAGTATTTGTTTTTCCTAGCAGGAATTGTGCTTGCAGGTGAACTTGAAAAGCCAATGCTGTGTTCCATCAGGTCATTGCTTGTCTGCAGAGGGGGTAGGAATGTGTACCTCCCTGCTTATGTACCACATGACCGTAGTGTTGTCTGTCTATCAGTAACTGTCCTGGATGAAGCAGGTCCTTGAAAGCTGTCAGGGCATTTTGAACAGCTAGCATCTCTTTTTGATTGATGTGAAGATGCATCTGGTTTGCAGGCCATGTGCCCTGAATACATTTTCCTGCCATATGGGCCCCCCAGGCATAATCTGATGCATCCATTGTCAGTGTCTGTCTGGCTGTAGGTAAACTGAATGGCAGACCCTTGTTGTGGTGACAGGCTTCTGCCCACCATCGAAACTCCTGTTGCAGGCAGGGAATGAGTGCAATTACTGTCTCCAAGCTGTGGCAATGCTGAGTCCGAACACTTTTTAGATACCATTGTAGTTTCCTCATATGCAGTCTGGCATATGGAATTAGTAGAATGCAGGATGCCATGAAACCCAAGGCCTGCAGGATTTTCCTTGCAGATAAGTGGGTTTTTGTTGCCAATTTCTTGAAGTAAGTAGTCAGTTGCTTTTGCTCGTCTGGCATGAGGATAAGCCATCTGGGCAGTTGTATTTAAGCTTGCACCCAGGAATATTATCTCTTGAGAGGGCACTAGTTTTGATTTATTTTCGTTTACTGTGTACCCTAGGCCAATTAGTAATCTTTTTACAAACGCCAGATGCTTTAGAAGAATGTCTTTGTTCTCTACTTGAATTAGGCAGTCCAAGTAGGGATATATTTGAATTCCTTTTTGTCTGCAAAACGCAATTACTGGTGCCAGGCATTTTGTGAAGACCCTGGGCGCAGTAGATAAGCCAAAGGGCAGTGCAGAAAAATGGTAATGCATTGAGCCAGCTATGAATCTGAGGGATCTTCTGCAAGATTGTCTGATTGGGACATGCAGGTATGCCTCTTTTAGGTCCAAAGTTAAGAGCCAAGCCTTCTTGCCCAGCATGGGCAGTAGCTGCTGTAGAGTCAACATCTTGAATTTTGGAACTTCCAGAAACGTATTTAGTATAGACAGGTCCAGTATTGGTCTCCAGGTTTTGTCCTTTCTGGGTACCAGGAAAAGTCTGGAGTAAAATCCTTGCCCCTGCTCTTGTTGTGGTACTTGCTGAATGGCCCTCATGTCCATGAGGGCTGTAATTTGTTTTTGTGCCTCTGCCCATTGATTGTGTGGCAGGTCTGGCATACCCTTTGACCTTGGTAGAGTGTGAAAACGGAACCTGTAGCCTTGGGACACCATGTTCAGGAACCATTTGTCTTGGGTAACCATTTGCCAGTTTGATGAAAAAAGTGCTAGTTTTCCCCCTAAGGGGGCTGCCAAAAGAAAAGTGCTCGGATCTGGTAGAGGAAAGTCATTGGGACTGTTTCCTGTAAGGTTGTGATTTGTCTTCTCGGCTTTTGGAGGTAGGAGCACCCCATTGTTTAGGCCTGTATGAGCCTTGGGGCTGAGATCTGCCTCTGGGACGCCTGTATCTGCCTCTTTGTGGTCTGTCTGACACTGGAAAGGACCAATTTTTAGAAGGCCAATTCCTGCTAAACCTGGGTGGCTGTACCTGTAAGAAATCCTTGACTGTCTGCATGGATTTTGCTTTATCCTCCATTTTTTCAACACCTCTTCTGCTTTAGTACCAAACAAAGTATCATGCTGTAATGGTGCATCTAATAATTTTGCTATACCATCATCAGGCAGATTCTGTTCCTTTAACCAAGCATGCCTTCTAATAACAGAACCTGTAACAGCGGCCCTGCAAGAGGCCTCCAGTGAATCAACCACATTGCAAAGTATGGTTTCCCACTTGTTCAGCTACATGCAATAAATCCTGCAATTCCTTGTTCTCTGAACATTCAGTATTTGTCAACAATTTCTGTTTAAGCAGTGACATCAAATATTGCTGATATTTAAGCATATGAAACTGACAATTTAAAGCCCTTACAGCCAGGGTAGCAGAAGTGTAGACTTTTTTCCATCTGTCTAGAGCCCTAGAATCCCTATCAGAGGGGACAGGGTTTTTTGCAGTGGAAGCTTTAACCCCTTTGGGACCCTGAGATATAGTTTCTGGGTCAGCAGCAGGGTTTTTATATAGGAATTTATGAGAATCCGGGACCCTGTAGTATCTGTATGGCTTAGCAGGTGCAGGGGGTAAAGAGTCAGAGGACAGGCCGGACTCTGAAAAAACAATCTACAATGTCTAGAACAGGTGAAATAGCAAGAGGTCTGTGCTGAGGAAGTAGCAGAAAGTCTCTGAGCCTTTTCTTAGATTCAGAATAATCTTGGCTCTCCCAGTGGAAATGCCCCCTCATAGTATGCAGGGTTTCCCCAAAAGAGTAATCCTCAGGAGGAGAGGCTGAAGGAATGGATTCTTCAGCATCAGAATCCTCATAGGGAAGCATGGAGTAATCCTGTTCAGAAGAGGAATCATCAGAGGAAATAGAAACCTGATCAGAAGAATCATAGTCTGTCTCTTGCCTAGGCCTCTTATCAGGAGGGGGATGGGAGCCCCTGATCAAAGTAATTAGGTCTTCGGCCATTTTGAGCATCTGTTTTTTAGGCATGGAAGTCTGTGTAGGAGAATGCTGTACTTGTTTCTTTGTCTTTAGAGCTGCTTTAGTCTTTGAAGTTGAAGATGGCTTAATATATAGTTGTGTAGGTCTGAAGACACCCTCAGAAGCCGATGCCTGCTCAGCAGCTCCGGACCCATCTGAGGGAATGATTTCCGAGTGTCCAATACCTTGAGTATCCAGAGGCCCAGTTGGCTCCACGTGGGAGTCGGTAGCGGCCTGTGGCTCTGAGGTAGCGGGCGCCAGGGGCTGCGAAAGCACCTCACTGAGAACCGGCAAACCGGCAACTGGCCTAGCAGAGGCCTCGTCGTTGGTTTTGGAACTCGGATGCCTATCCTTTTCCTTGTCCTTGCGTTTTTTGTAAACTCTGGCTGTCGGTTGGTCCGACGGCATTATATAATTAAATCTTCGGCCAAAGTAAAGAAATGCAAAATCGAACCGATGCTTGATAGTGCATTGGTTACATCTAGCACAAATCCAACAGCTAGCAACGTTGTGATCAGGGCCTAGGCAAGGAATACAATAAGAGTGAAAATCCTTATGAGGTATTTGCTTCCCACAAGAAATACAATTGTTAACTTTTTCTGACATCGGACTGGAGCAAGAAAAAAGTTTCCCCAATGGGGTACTTAGCTTTAAAGAAGACTTCGGTTCTGAAATTCGGATTTGAAAATCTCAGGAGTCGGCTGACCGGCACTTGCGAACTGCTTTTGCTTTGGGCATCACGCGGCAAGAAAGACTGAAGAAAATGGCATCGGCTGCATCTTTTATACCCCTGGCACACTGACGTCAGGGAAGAAGCGACAGCAACCGACGCTGTACCTAGACTTTGGAATTCTGGCCGAATGAGGGTAGCCTGCCAGCAGGATAACCCAAGAGTAATGACTGCAACAGTGAAAAACGAACATCCAAGGTGAGAGAGAGGCATGGCTGCTGTTTTCACCTTTATTTTGGCACCATGCAGTGTATCGTTTCCATTTAGCAAAATAAGATTTTTCTGGTACTGGGCTTTCTGGCCTCTTTAATTTTATCCAAGACCTGTTTGCTCAGTAATGGCCTGTTATCCACCTCTGGGGTATAAGCCATGCGGATAGGCTGAGTGAGTAAAGATTTGGGTGCAGTACTGACCCTTTTTCTTGGGTTAGCAGCTTTTCTGTGAGAGGCAGGCTGATGGGTAATTCCTTGGTTAGGCTGAGAAGTAAGGGATACCAGTACTGTCTGGACCAGTTTGGGGCAATGAGGACAGCCCTTGGTCCTTCCTCCCTTATCTTTAGAAGTATCCTGTGAATCAGTGGTAAGGGAGGGTAAGCGTACACAAATAGGTTACTCCAGTGAAAGGAGAGCGCATCCACCTTCCATGCTCATGGATGGAATTCCTTGGAACAGAACCTGTTTACCTTTTAGTTATGTACTCACCATAACTTCAGATGTTTGGGATCCATCTCGCCTACATTCTGTACTGATGGGCTCGGAGCCGATCCCTCGGCTCCGACTCAGCACGCTTATGCTATAGAGCGAGGCCTCTTATTGGCTGAGCTATCTTTATCCCAGGATGCACCACCACTAATCCCCCAGATCTTGTTTGTCCGCATACATGCACACATGCATAACGTGATTATATAACATTGTTAGATGTTTCAAGATGAAACAACAGGATTCGGACCTTCTGGTATCCTCTGATCTCCAAGGAAGGGGGAAGGAGGGTGGGTTATTAGGAATGGCGAGATGGATCCCAAACATCTGAAGTTATGGTGAGTACATAACTAAAAGATGTTATGTGATCCTATCTCGCCTACATTCTGTACTGATGGGACAGCGTCCCTAGCACCTAAATCCCGGTGGCTCATTGGAAAACACTCCTGAGCACTGTGGAACCAAATGAAGCTCGTCCTCTAGATGCCACATCTAATTTGTAGTGGGAAATGAAGGTGTGCGGGGAAGACCATGTAGCCACAGCACAAATGTCACTAATAGCAAGCTTAGAATGAAATGCTATCGAAGTAGCCATAGCCCTTGTAGAATGAGCCTTGACAGAGGTGGAAAGCTCTTTGTTAGAATAAAAATAAGCTTGAGAAATACAGTCCCTGATCCATTTGGCAATAGTGACCTTTGTGACAGCTTTGCCCAATTTGTTATCTGCAAAGGATACAAACAACTGATCTGTTTTGCTTGTTTGTTTGGTCCTGTCTAGATAAAAACGTAACTGTCTATGTACATCTAGTGTGTGGAATATAAACTCCGCCTTGTTAGAGTATTTTGGGAAAAACTGGAAGCTCTAACGATTGTTGTAAGCAGAAAGTAGAACAAACCTTAGGGACAAAGGAAGGATTTGGTCTGAGGGATACTCTGTCCTTGTGAAAAACCAAGTACGGGGATTTGACTGACAAAGCTTGAAGCTCTGAAACTCTTCTGGCAGAAGTAATCGCCACCAGAAAAGCTGTCTTCCATGATAGAAACTTTAAATCACATGTAGCTGCCGGTTCAAAGGGAAAAGAGGTCAAGGCGCGTAACACTATATCAAGATCCCATGGAGGTGCAGGATGAGAAATCGGGGGTCTCAATAGGGCAGCACCTTTTAGGAAGGTCTTGCACAATCTGTTGCTCATTAAAGGTGGGTCTATGGATTTGTGAAAATTAGAAATTGCTGCCAATTGTACCTTGATGGCAGAAACTGAAGAGCCTTGATTAAAAAGAGAAGTCAGAAATTTTAGTACTTCTGCCACGGGAATAGAAATGGGGTCCAGGCCCCGGAGTTGAGCCCAAATAGCAAATCTTTTCCATTTGCTAGAATACAGTTTCTTTGTAGCAGACTTATGGGCCGAAGATAATGTGTACAACATCTGAATCCAATGTATGACTCCTGACTATCGTCGGAAGAGGAGGAGCCAAGCCGTCAATTTTAAGGTGTGTAGGGACTGGTGGAATAGTCCCAACTGATGAACCAGTAGGTCTGGTATCTGATCCAGAAACCATGGACCTTGCAGGGCATGTTTCCGGAGATAGGGGAACCACACTTGACGGGCCAGTAAGGAGCAATTAAGATCATTTTGCTCCCCAAGAGAGATGCCTTTGAATCACTCTGGGAAGGAGAGG
Organism: Protopterus annectens; assembly: GCF_019279795.1. Classification (NCBI taxonomy): domain Eukaryota; kingdom Metazoa; phylum Chordata; order Ceratodontiformes; family Protopteridae; genus Protopterus; species Protopterus annectens. Next base: position 1,011,929,999 of record NC_056732.1, read on the forward strand.
AACTGGAGGGAAGGCATAAAGCAAGCCGGTGGGCCAAGGATGGACTAATCGTCCGTGGGGCTCTTCCCGAGCCGGGTTAGGGAGAAGAATTCTTCGCGCTTGCATTCAGAGGAGTCAAGAGATCGCAACACGGAACTCCCCATTCGCTGAAAATCTGACTTGCAACTGTCATATTCAGAGACCATTCGTGAGGAGAGAGAATGGTCCTGCTCAATCTGTCGGCTATCACATTGGACTTGCCCGGTATGTGAGTAGCCACTAGGAAGCGTTTGGTGGAGACTGCCCATTCCCAAACCCTCATGGCTTCTCTGCAAAGAGGATAGGATCTGGTCCCTCCCTGTTTGTTCAGGTACCAAACAACTGACATGTTGTCTGAGTGAACGGCAATCACGCCTTGAGGGAGATAATCGTGGAGGGCTTGAAGGGACAGAAGTACTGCCCTCATTTCCAAGATGTTGATATGAAGCAGAATCTCTTCCGGATGCCATTTGCCTTGGACTGACCTGCCCAGGGAATGCCCCCCCCCACCCCGTCTGGGAGGCGTCCGTGGTCAAAGTGGCCGCCGGAGGAGGTAGAACAAAGGGTCGTCCTTGATCCAAATTGGAGGGCACTAGCCACCAGCAAAGGTCCCGTTTGCAAGATTCCGTGATCCATATGAGGTGACTGAGAGGGAGTTCCTGAAAGGACCACTGAGCTGAAAGAAGCCACTGGAGGATTCTCATGTGCAACCTTGCCAAGGGGACTAGAAGAACCATGGCAGACATGGATCCCAATAGCTGCAGGACCATTCTGGCTGGGGCTTTGGACCTGGGGAGTAAGGCTCGAACCTGATTTTGTATCGTTTGAATTCTGTCTGTAGGTAGATAGACCCGCATTTGGTTTGAGTCTATCTCTACCCCTATGAATCTTATTCGTTGAGATGGCCGCAACACAGACTTTGGCCAATTGAAGGTGATTTCCAAGGGAATTGCCCAGTGATATAGTGGCTTGTAGGCTCCGCAGAAGTAGATGCTTGGAGGTGGCAGTTAGGAGACAGTCGTCTAGATACGGAAACACCTGGAATCCTAGACTTCTCAGGTGAGCAGTCACTACTGTCAAGCACTTGGTGAACACCCTGGGGGCTGTGGTGAGACCAAAGGGCAGCGCACGGAACTGAAAATGACTGCCTCCTAGGCTGAAGCGCAGATGTCTCCTGGACGCTTGATGTACCCTGATATGATAATACGCGTCCTTGAGATCTATGGAGCACATCCAAACACCTTTCTCCAGCAATGGGAGAATGGTTTGTAGAGTGACCATTCGGAACTTGGACTTTCTGACTGAACGGTTTAGGATGCTGAGGTCCAAAATGGGCCTCAGGTCCCCAGTCTTTTTTGGCACCAAAAAGAATCTTGAGTAAGTCCCTAATCCGATCTGGTCTGCGGGGACCGGTTGGATGACTCCTTTTTGCAGCAGCTTTGAAACTTCTGAGGCTGCGGTATCCCATTGACTGGGTGGCGGGTTCGGGATTTTTTTGGACTGAGGGGGGGGGGGTGAGAAAATGGGATGGAGTAACCTCCGGCGATAATCCGAAGCACCCATCAGTCCTGATCTTCCCAGGCCTTCAGGTGCTTCGAGAAACGACCCCCGACTGGCTCCGGAGCAGCACAGCCGGGCAATCCCTCAGGGACTATGAAAGGCTGAAGAGCCACGAAAGGACTCGCGGTCTCCAGTGTTGCGAGGGCCTCTGCCGCCTCTGGGACGGCATCTTCCGGATGAATTTCCCCCTCCTCTGCCTCTGGAAGGGGAACCTTTCTGCTGAGAGGAGTAAGGCTTCTGAGATCTACGGAACCACATTTTCCCTCCTCTTTTAGCCTTGGGATAAGGCCGAAAGAGAGTGGAAAATCGTGCCCCTACGGCAGTCAGAGTCTTACCCTCCTGTTCACAGCGGGTTAGTGTGTCTTACCTTGGGTCCAAACAGTGAGGGCCCATCAAAGGGGGCGTCGGCAAATGAAGACTTAAAGGCCTCCGCGAAGTGACACAGACGGAGCCAGGCTTGTCTCCTTAGAGCAATGCCTGTACCCGCCGCTCTGCTCACCCCTTCGGCCGCATAAGAAATGAGCCTCATGGACGAGTTCGAAATGGACGACACTGTAGCCAGCAGAGAGCCAACCGTCTGGGCCAGCTCCTCAGGCAGGTTACCCAAGAGGGTATCGGATAGCTCCTTAATCAGATCCCTCTGAAACCTGGTGAAGTGCGTAAGGTAGTTCAAGGACCTCAGTGTAAAGGCCACTGAACTGAGGGTGCGCTTTCCGTACCGATCCATGCTCCTAGACTCCTTATTAGGAGGATGGACGGACGTAGAAGCTTCTGCTACATCTTGCTGGGTAGCAGATGCCACCACCAAAGCATCTACAGCCACTCCTTTAGTAAGGAACTCTCTATCAGGGGGCGCCGAGAGAAATTTGTTCGGACGAGCGGGCACCGGTTCCACAGAGTCTGGGTGTTCCGCCTTGACAGATCAAATCCAAGAGCTCGTCGAAGGGCGGAGACACCCAGGAGGCGGAGGGCTGAGCCCCGAAGGCCTTCAGGAACACCGACTCATCAGCAGAGGGAGGTTTGGACTGCCAGCCACCTCGTTGTTTTAGGGCTTCCAGGATGTCTGCAAAGGAGACATCATCCGAGGACGACTTGGGGGACCCTTCTGCATCATCGAGATCAGTGTCGGATGTCAGAGACTCATCAGGGGAGTCAACGTGTTTCCTCTTGCACGATCTCTTCCTGGGAGGTTCTTCCGAAGAGGCTTCAGAAGGACCTCCAGGAGGGGGAGAAACCCCAGCGGGGGTAACCTGAGGCCCAGGGGCTCCGCTGTCTAAGGACAGGGGGACTGCCAACGACCCAGTGTCCAAATGTAGGGAAGGAGCTGGGGAAACCGTGGAGGTAGCCAAGGAGGATTTGGCTAAAGCACTCCTCATAGCCCTGAAGGTGGGACCACCAGAATCCTGGGAGGGTCCCACCTCCGTGGCCACAACAGTGGACGGTACTCCCACCGCCAACGCACCAAGAGGGAGACTTGGGACCGAAAGCATCAATCCCGAAGCCTCCCCCCCAGGGCCGAAGGAAGAAGTCCGTGTACTGAACTCCGACCCAAGAGCTGGAGTTGGAGCAAGGGTCGGGCCTGACCCTAACACCTCCACAGGTTCCACCAGCACCGGCTCCAACGGTGCCGAAGCTGTTGGAGGAGGAACCACAGAAGGGGAGTGGACCATCGGCTCCAAAGCCAAATGGGCTGGAGCCGAAACCAGCTTTTGGAACATCGGAGACTGGAAGAGTCGAAGGAGCACCCTGTCTATGTCCGAATCAGACATCTTGGATGATCTCGAGGATACCGATCGGGCCCGAACCGATTTCTCCATCGGCTCGGAAGGGCTCGGGGACCGGCTCCGAAAGGACTCAACAACTATCGGCTCCAAGGAAGGTTTCAAGGAAATTTCCCTCGGTGCCGATAAGGACTTCGGCTCCGAGGGGGAAGAGTCTGAGCCGATAACCCTTATCGGCTCCAATATTAGTGGAGCCGATGAGGGTGACCCACCTCTCGATGCCCCAGACCTCGGCTCCGAAACCAGAGGGGTCGAGGCTGGAGGCATCGAGGCAGACCGTTCCAACCTCGGCTCCGAAGTCCGTGGAGCCGATGGAGAAGTCTGCTTAGTTTTTTTAGCGGTCGGTTCCGACTGACTGGTCGGAGCCGACACTTTCTTCTTTTTAGAAGGAGACGGAGAGGAAGATAAAGCCTCCTCGAAGGAAGGCTTGATTTATCCTTTGAGGATTAATTTGTTTTTCCTCTCCTGGAGGACTCTAGAAGAGAACGCGTGGCACACACTACACGACTCTTGCAGGTGTTTAGCACCTAAGCAATAGACGCACGAGGAGTGGTCGTCCGTTATGGACATTTTAAAACCACACCTCGTGCACTTCTTAAACCCGGAGGGTTTGTGTTCTTTCGACATGACCAAGCCAAAACACAGTTGTCTACAACTAGAAGAAGGATTTGACACAGGAAAAAATATATCCCTACTTTAGTGTTAAAATTTTAAACTAAAATCTTTTTTTTTTTTTTTTTAGAAAGACAAACTTTCCACAAAAGAAAGAGAGATAGAGAGGGTCAAGACCCTGTAACTTAAATGGGTACTTGACCCATACACAACAACTAAGGTAGTAGAAACCACAGGGGAAGGCCCCTCTAACTTAAACGGGAACCTTCCCTGACAGGAAAAAACACGAAATCCTCAACCAAATATATCAAAACACACTCGTATACAAAGAATAGCCGTTAAAACAGCTTTTGGATTTAAATCAAGCAAATTTCTGACAGGAAAAAGCCTAAATAAATAGTACTTAGCCCAGCCAAGTTGAGACCACGTCTAAGCTCTGTAAGCAGCAAACGAGATCTGGGGGATTAGTGGTGGTGCATCCTGGGATAAAGATAGCTCAGCCAATAAGAGGCCTCGCTCTATAGCATAAGCGTGCCGAGTCGGAGCCGAGGGATCGGCTCCGAGCCCATCAGTACAGAATGTAGGCGAGATAGGATCACATAACATCTGCCTATTTTGAATTGTAGCAAAGAGGTCTACCTCTGGCAATCCCCAGAGGTGAATGATGTAGAGGAAGGTGTCCTTGTGTAGCTGCCACTCGTGTGGGTTCAGGACACTCCTGCTGAGATAGTCTGCCTGGGTGTTGTACTCCCCTAGAATGTACTGGGCTATCAGATGCAGACCCATCATTGAAGCTGTCTGCCAGATAAGCATAGCTAGGCAGCAAAAGGGCTATGAATGTTTTCCCCCGTTTGTTGATGTACCACATGACTGTGGTGTTGTCAGTCTTGATCAGAACCCCTGGTCTGAGGTAGCTCCTGAATGCTATTATAGCTCTGTGTACAGCCAGCAATGCCTTCATGTTGGTGTGGAGGGTAAAGTCTCCCTGATCCCAGGTGCCCTGAGTCCACTTTTCTCCTAGATGAGCACCCCAGGCTGTGTCTGAGGCATCGATGGGGATGGTCTGGCCTTGGGGAATGGTGGTGAAGGTTAGCCCCCTGTTTTGGGTAACAAGCTTCTGCCCACCATAGAAATTCTTTCCGTAAGCAGGGGATCAGAGGCAGCTGGTGTTCCAGTAACTGTGAATGTTGGCTCCATAAGTTCTTGAGATGCCATTGTAGTTTTCTCATGTGGAGCCTGGCTAAAGGTACCAGAAAGATGCAGGAAGCCATGTACTCAAGCGCTTGCAGGAACTTCCTTGCTGTGAGATGCATCTTGTGAGCTAGCTAGTGGGAGAAAACTCTGCTTCTCTGCAGAGAGGAGTGTTCTTTGGGCAGATGTGTCCAGGAGGGCTCCTAGGAAGGTTATCTGTCTTGTGGGTTGGAAATGGGATTTTTTTCCTGTTGATGGTGAATTTCAGAGAGGTTAGGAGAGTTTGGACAAAGGAAAGGTCCTGCAGGAGTTTTTCCTTGGTGTATGCCTGAATGAGGCAGTCGTCCACATAGGGGTAAATCTGGATGTTTTGCTGTCTGCAAAATGCAATGACCAGTGCAAGGCACTTGGTGAAGACTACTGGAGCAGTAGATAAGCCAAAGGGCAGTGCAGAGAATTGAAAGTGCTCTGAGCCTGCTCTGAAATGTAGGAAACTCCTACAGGTTTCCCTGATGGAGATATGTAGGTAGACATCTTTTGACATCTAGGGTTACTAGCCAGGCCTCTGGAGCCAACATAGGTAATACGTTTTGAAGAGTCAGCATTTTGAATTTTGGCACTAGGAGGGACAGATTTAATGTGGATAGGTTTAGAATAGGGCACCAGGTGTTCTCCTTTCTGGGTACCAGGAACACCCTTGAGTAGAAACATTTTCCTGCTTGTTCCTCTGGCACTGGTTCCACTTATCCCTGAGCACAGAGTGTTTGAATTTGGCATATGGCCTCTGCTCTTTGCTTTGCAGGTAAGTCTGGGAATCCTGAAAATCTTGGTCTTTGAAAGCGAACTTGTACCTTTTTGAAATTATGTTTAGTACCCACCCAGCCTTCCTCCTAGCTTGGAGGTGGTGGTGGAGGGGCACAGTGGAGAGGGGGAATCATTGTAGGTTCTTGGAGTAAGGAGTGCATTTAGAACTCTCTTGCCTAGGTATGGTAGCCACTGCCTGGGCCTTTGCTGGGTTTGCTGCTGTTGTTTGGAGGGCCTAACTCTGTACCCTCTCCTAGGCACAGCTTTGGGTTGGGCAGGAAAAGACCAGTGTTTTGTTGAAAAGTTCCTGCTAAATCTGGGAGGCTGTACTTGCAGGAAGTCTTTGTCCGCATAGATTTAGCCTTGTCTTCCATTTTTAATGACTTCCTCTGCTTTTGGGCCTAACAGTAGATCCCAATCCAATGGGGCATCCAAAAGTTTAGATTTGATCTGGTCGGGCAAAGGTTGCTCACTCAGCCATGCATGTCTTCGGATGACTGATCCAGAAACTGTAGCTCTGCTAGAGGCTTCTAGAGCATCAAATCTGCAGTGCAAGGAATGCTTTGCCACTTGAGAGCTGGAGTGGATCAAATCTCCCAATTCTCTGGTAATATTACTCTGGTAAGGTGGAAATTTTTTGCTTTATTAATTCCAGTGTGCTTTGCTGAAATTTGAGCACGTGAAATTGGCAACTGAGGGCTTTAATGGTTAAGGCAGCCGAAGTGTGGACCTTTTTGCCCCATCGGTCCAAGGCTCTGCTCTCCTTGTCAGGGGGTATAGGGTTTTTGGAGGAGCTGGTCCTAGACCTTTTGGGTCTCTGGGTAATGACTTCTGGGTCAGCTGCAGGGTTCTTAAACAGATACCTGTGGAAGTCAGGTACCCTGTAGTATCTGTCATATTTCCTGTGTGCAGGAGGTAGGGCACCAGGGGTGATGCCACACTCCAGGAAGGCGTCTTACACCACATCCAGGATGGGTGAAATGGCTAAGGGCTTGTGTTGAGTTAAGTCCAGGAACTCCCTGAGCCTCCTCTTTGACTGGGAGTTGTCCTGGGCATCCCAATGGAAATGCTCCCTGAGTGAATTTAAGGTTTACCCAAAAGAGAGGTCCTCGGAGGGGGGGGGGGGGCTGAAGGAATGGATTCCTCAGCATCTGAATTCTCAAAGGCTGTCAGTGGCTGCTGTTCAGTGTCTGAGTCTAGAAATTCAGAGTACTCAGACTGCGACTCTGAAAGCACGTAGGTGAATGATCCCTTTTTCTTTTGGCTGGGGTAGGTGTAGTAGGCTGGTTACCCCTGATGAGGGTAATGAAATCTTCAGCCATTCTGAGTAACTTCTGAGAATGGGCAGGTTGGGTGGGAGGAAACTTGACTGGGCATGGAGGAAGGGGCTCTTCTAGAAGTGGCCTTGCACTTAGGCCTCAGAGATTCGATGAATCTAGTGGTTTTTGCTAGTGGCATGGCCGTCAGTCTAGACCTTGCGTCAGTCATCAGAAATGCCTCCTCGGAACCCGGTACCTGCAAAGCAGCTCTGGACCCAACCGAAGTGCTGGCAACTGTCAAAATGATCGAAGGAGCTTGATTGGATGGCATACCAGACTCCAGATGGGTTTCTGTAGAGGCCTGTGATGGTTCTTCAGCTGTCGTCAGGGGCTGCAAATGTGCCTCACTGAGTTCTACTGAACTATCGGAAGCCAGGCAGGCTGACTATTTGTGTCTGTGGGCCTAACCTCCTGATGTGTCTCTCCTTATCTATTCTCTTTTTGCGAATTTCGGCAGTCGATTGACTGGGTAACTAACCTCCTTGAAATGCCTAGCTACAAAAGCAGCTCTCCTATGGATGGTCCTAGTGTTAGGCACAGAACCGACAACTGGGGACATCGTGGCCTAGGCAAGTTGCACACAGATTCTGAAAGTCTTGGTGTGGCATTTGTTTTCCACAACTGAGACAGTTATTTACTTTTTCAGACATCGGTTAAGTGCAAGAAAAAGCATCCCCAACAGAGCACTTAGCTTTAGTAGAATTCTCCTTCACTCTGGTAATAGGGTTACCACCTGTCCCACTTTGCGAGGGACAGTCCTTATTTGGGCAGTTGTGTCCTGCAAAAAAATTGAAAAAATGGCAAACGTCCTGAGTTTTTAGGATAAAATTATTTCCTATATTTTCTTTAATAGTTGCATAAAACAGTTATTTTGTATCTGAAACACCTTAATGTTATAAGAAACAGAATAAGCAACTAAAATGCTATACAAATAAGCTTTTATTTAGGCAAAAAAGTGAAGTTCTGTCCTTTGTACTGGCCATGAGTATGTTTTGCCCAAGAAAATATAACATTTCTACAAAAAATGTCCCACTTTGGGTATTTGAGAAGGTGGCAACCCTATCTGGCAACGGGCGATGGACGCATTTGCAAACTGCTTCTGCTTCGGGCTCCATAGCAAGAAAGACTGATATAATGGCATTGGATGTTTTTCTTTATAGCACTGATGACCTGACGTCAGTCTCGGGCGACCTGCAGCCGACTCAGGAAGGAAATCCTTTACTCTGGTATTGGGGCAGCTGAAGGCTACCCAGCAGGGATAACCCACAAGTGATGACTGCAACAGTGAAACACAAAGAACATCAGTTCAGATACTCTGACGATTGAGGCAAGTCAGTTCAAATATTCACAAATCAGTTCAGAAGTCCAAAAACTACAAAAACAGTTGAGTTTGTCATAATTCTGTAATTACAGAGAAAATGAACAATTTATTCTTCAGAGCTACTGTAGTCTGAGTACTCAATTTGCAAGCTCCAGCTACAGTTTAGCTCAGTTTATCAACGATGAAGTTTGAGACAGTTTCTTTAACATAATAGGCGTAGACAAAATTTCCTGGTGAACCACCACAGCTAAAAACTTTGTTTATTTAAAAATAGAGACAAAACTTCCCTGAAAAAGGCTGAATAGTTGAAAGCGCTAATCATTTAGAGCTCTCTTTCACTGGAAGTCTTATGTTTTGTCTCTATTTTTAAATAAACAAAGGTTTTAGCTGTGGTGGTTCCCCAGGAAGTTTTATCTACGCCTATTTAATTTTGTTCTGTCTGGTGCACCTTTGGCAGTTTCTAGTTTCTCTCTACAGTTTAACATAAGGGTTGTTCTGATCTTGTTTTATGCTGCCACTAGGTAATAAACCACCTTTATCAGACTAACGGGTAAAGAATTTTACTCTGAAAGGTACAAGATTTAGTGCAGCTCCTGCTAATAAAGCTGAAGACATTTACTTAAGATTTAACACATTACCAGATCCATGACTGAATGCAATGCTCCTTTGATATGTACAAATGCAAGCATATCACTCAAATGAAAAATACTCAGATATTTCAAAGAAAATTAAAGGCCTAAAATCATTCACTTATCCCAACAGATTAGCTTGGCTCCCCTTATTTAAAACAGGCCTACTGGCTGGTTTGGGGTGGCGAGTCTTCCAGTTTGAGCCATAAAAGTCCCAAGTCCTATTTAACATCCAACTTCTATGCAAAACCAGTCTCTCTACAAACACCTGCACTAGGGACCTAAATGTACACCAACAATTAAACAAAACTCACTGGAGGGATAGGTTTCGAACTCACTCTATTCCCAGATTACAGAATAAAAGTTACTACTACTACAGGTCAAGCAAAGTAATACTTTGACTACCTTTAAGGCTGGTTTAGATGACAGGATGTGCAGACACAAATGTTTGCCAAGGTCATCATGAACAGCCCTGCTAGATATAGGAGGCGAGCGCCATTATGGGAGGAAAGAACTTCAAAGTGTATCTGCTTAAAGGTGTATATTGTAAAGCATTTTTTGGTTGCTGTGATCAGTTGCTCCTATGTACTCCTTCTGGGGGAGAGCTGCTTCTCTTGCCTTCTCTCTTTTTTTAAACACCTTTATTGAATTATAACTTGTGACGTAAGCAAACTTACATTTACGTAAAAGTTAACATATTAACAATTTCAAATTTGCAAACATTATACATCATATATATTGTTCTATACCATACAATCACAGCAACAATACATAAACTGTTCTGTTCTTGCCTTCTCTTAAACTTGATTCCTCTTCTAAAACATTATTCTGCATGTATTGTTCACGCAATTTCCACTTTTCTTCTATGTAATTTTCTACTATCCTTGTCCAAAGATCCCACTTCCTGTTCTTTTCATCTCTGTCACAATATTCACTACTTCAAGTACAGTTGGTTTAGACTTTTGATTTCCATTTCCTAGTAACTGCTTTTTTGAAAGCCACCAGAATTAAACCTAACAAGGCCTTACTATGTTCTAGGCAAATGAGTTTCTGTAACCCAGCTAAAAAAAAAAAAAAAAACATTTCCTTAGTTACACTCATTTGTTCACCCAGTACTCCTGATATAGTAGTCTCTGGAGAAATTTTGAAGTCCACTACTTCATTAAACTCCGAGAACATAAATTTCCAGTTTCCACCTTCTTCCCTACTACACCTCCAATGTTTACCATCTATCGGAGGTAAAAATTCTTTCGAGTCTGCTTGGGATATAAAAGTATTAGTGAAAACACTTCCAAGCAAAAATCTTCTAGATTTTGTTGCATATCTGGGAGACATACACATGCCCTCCCACTGTTTCTTTGTGAACTGCTTATCTAATCTCTCTTTTCAATCTTTTCTGACCTCCTCTGATTCTTGTGTGTAGTATTTTACATGCCTTACTAATTATCCTTTTTTAACATCAGCTTCTGTTCTAGATTCAATTAAACTGCATACTGTCCTGAGCCACTGCAACTGGGAACCACTATGGACACTTGGGTTAGACCAGGCAGTAGACCACTTCAATACTACCTTCTCTAACATCTTTAACAGTCTAGCTCCCAGCAGAAAGTTCAGAGTTAAAGCCAACTACGCACCCTGTTTAAGTAGGGACATCAGAGCCTTACTAAAAGCCAGAGATAAAGCCTGGAAAATCTGGAAAACTGACAAAACCCCTTGCTCCAGGCAATACTATCAACAGCTTAGAAACAAAGCCAAGGATGAATCCAAAAAACAACAAACAAAACTATTTTCTTAGCACCCAAAGAAAATATTCAAATAATCCACAAAAATTCTGGCATGCCATTAACTCCCTACTAAAGCCAGGCAAAACCACTACTCCAGCACACAGCTCTAACAATACCCTAGACATAGCTTCTCAATTTAATAACCATTTTACTAAATCCATCTTAGCCCTGTCCAGTCAAATAACCAAAAACAGTCTACCTCAATCACAACCCAACCTACCCCACACCACCCCCTCTTTCAGCTTATCACCAGTGTCCACCTCAATTATCAAAAAACTCCTAAAACTAAAGCCAACCACACTGGCAGCTGATAACATACCTGCTGCAATACCTAAAAACAGCTAATGACTCCCTATCATATCATGTTCTCCATCCTAAATCAACCGCTCCATAATAGAATCCTACATACCCAAACTCTGGAAAGTATCTCACATCATTCCTCTCCATAAAGGAGGTAACTCCTATGAATTCTCCAACTACTGACCTATTGCAATCCTTTTGTCCCCTATCCAAAATTCTTGAGAAATGCATCCACTTGCAAGTGATGACATTTCTTAACACACACAATCTCCTGTCTACCACACAACACGGTTTCAGTCCACATCACAGCACTACCACCGCCCTTCTGTCCTTCACTAATCATATCAACCTTCACAGGAATAACAACAAATATGTATCAGCCATTTTTCTAGACCTCTCAAAAGCATTTGATATGGTCTCCCACTCCATTCTACTAGACTCACTATCATTATCCTTCACCTCATCTACTATGGCCTGGTTCAGAAGCTACTTATTTGACAGGCAACTATCAGTCCAGTGGAAAGGAACTCTGTCTACACAACTTCCAACCACTTCCAACCACCACAGGAGTCCCATAGGCTCTACACTGGTCTCATTATTGTTCTCTATTTTCACAGTATAACCTCAATAGCCCTACACAACATGCCACACTCATACAATATGCAGATGATTCAACCCTGATCTGCTCCTCCTCATCTCCCACCACCCTACATATACTCACTCAAGATACCTTTAACTCAGTAGAAAAATGGATATCCGGTATAAAACTAATTCTAAATCCCAAAAAGACAAAACTACTACTATTTACCCCTAATAAATAAAAAAAAAACTCTCCTTTACCATAACATCTAAGGACGGCACCACCATCTCCCCTTCTAACACCACCAAACTCCTGGGCATCAAAACAGACAATCTCCACTTTGATGTTCACATCTCACATACCATAAAACTAGTACACAAAAAGCTAGGCTCCCTATACAGTCCTTTCTCTCACAAAAAGCAAGAGTCACTCTTGCACAAAGCCACCTCCTGTCAATTCTATTACACGCAGCACCAATCTTTACCCAAATCAGACAATGTGACCTAGACAAACTAGAATCATGCTACAATAAAACAGCCAAGTTTGCTACTCAACCTATAGAACACATCACTGTACTGCATTAAAAGAACTAAAATGGCTTGAGCTACCACAGCTACTTAACTATCACCAGTTGGGCACAGCCTACAATATTCTCAAATATCCTGCAAAAAAAACCCTCATTATCCAACCTACTTACTGTCTATACTGCAAACTGGTACTTAAGATCTAGTGAAAATTCCTCCTCTCCATCACCAAGGCTAACAATAAGGCAGGGAAAGCACTCTACTCCCACACCGTTGCCAGAAATTGGAACTCTCTTCCCCTATCTGTGACCACTACCCCCTCCACATCCATATTCAAAAACTCCCTCAAATCACATCTTCTTAGTACCTGATTATGCCCTTGTATCACATAACCCTACCCACACTGCTATCAACTCCCCAAATTCCTCTTTGATCACATGCTGGATCTCTGATCCCCTGTAGGCTTGGTCATCTGAAAGGGTATTTTAACTGTAGAATTTTACATGATAATATTTTCTTCTCTTACCAATGTATAACTGACATCATCTTTTTACCCATGTTCTGTATCTTCTTTTACCTGGAGTATTTTATTAATTTCTTGATATAATACTATGCTCAGCACACTTGATGAAACCTGTTTTGTGTACTATGCTGGATGTACTATAACTGACATTGTCTTTGACCTATGTTTTATATCTTCTTTTACCTGGAGTGCTTTTCTTGTTATATTACTATGCTCAGCATACATGATGTAACCTGTTTTGTGTATTATGCTGGATGTACTGTATTTGAATAACTTGATGCTGGAGCTTTTCTCCCCGGGCCTCCGCTGAAAATGGACCTGGTCCAGTCGGAATTCCCCGGTTAACAAATGGAAAATAGAATTAATTAATTAATTAATTAATTAATTAATTAATTAATTAATTAATTAATTAATAAAACTCAGTCAGTACCACTCTTTTATTTATGATTTCCCTATCCCTATGTTTTTGTCTATACTCTCGTTATCAATCACTGACAGGGAAGGCATTCTCTAGCCTGCAACCCAAACTTGGCAATCTCCTCATTCTATTACCTTTCCCTTTCTAATTATTCGTTCCTTTGCCAGCTTCCTCCAGTGAATTTCAACCCTCTCTAGCCTATTTTCTGTAGACCTAACTGCAGTCATCCCTATCAGAAGAATTTCCTTTCTCCATTCCCATGTTGGCTTAGTTCTTAGTATACGTTCTGCTACTTTATGAATATGTTTTCTTTGACTGTTGACATTCTGCTTAAAGATCTCCATCCAAAAATCTCAGTCTTTCCTTATCTCTTGAACTACCCTAATTCATCACCATCCCTTTCCACTCTGAAGTGTAGCATTCTGCTTCTGTTATGTAGAACAATCAACTGTGTAGTTCTAAAATATCCTTTCAAATAAGGTAATCCTACAACTCTTTGTTCTACTAAAAGGATCAACTTAATCCTACTTGACTCTTGCCCTCTTCCCCTCCCAGACAAAATCCATCAACTCTTCATTCATTAGTATCTACAGCTTCTCCTCTGGTTCATGGAAGTATGCCTGACCTGTGTACAAAACTAAGGGGACTAAAAACATTGTACTGCTGGTATCTTGTTATTCATGTTTATAGGCAAGAGTTTCCAGTTTTGGCATTACCTTTTGTTTAGTCTCTTCCCACATATCCTTGGCTTAGCTACCATGACAGAATCCTTTTAACCCCTACTCTTAAATACTTCCTTTTAACCCCTACTCTTAAATACTTAATTTTACTATGTCCCCATAAATATGGGCATTACCAAACCAATATATTTGTGGGTACATGGTTTGCAGCTATAGCCTTTGTTTTATCTTCAGTAATTTTATACCCCCCCCCCCAAAAAAAGGCAGAACTGTCTCAGAATGCTCCACAACACTAAGATGTCCTTTTCTGGTTTGATCAGGTATAAAATAACAATACCTGCAAATAAAGTCAACTTTAACTGAATACAATACCAATTATATCCCCAAATTTCTGTATCTCTCTATTTTTGTTGCCAATGGTTCTAAACATAATGCAAATAAAGGGGAGAGAGTACACTCCTGTCTGGTTCTTCTGTTCAGACCCAGCTTATCGCAGAGTAACCCTCCCACTTTGATTTTTGTATTTGATCCCTCATATATCCTTCTAATTAACCTTATTAATACATCAGGAAATGCAAATGCTTCCATTGCCATACTCATAAGTCCCAGCTTACTCTGCATCAATACCCATCAACAGTGCTATTTTTCTACATTTTGCTTCCCTCCAGATCATCATTGCTCCATGAATGCTGTCAAATGCTTGCCCATATCTCTCAACCTCAGAGAAAGAAATCTGGACACAGCCATAAATAAAAGTGGGACAAAGGCCCAAAAATAAGGATGATTTTTAAATACATCTCTTACAAACTTAAAAAGTTGGCAAAATAACAGGTTTTACATTAGCATACATTTTTCTGAATGGTAAAAAGTCTGAAACTTCAATCTTTAATAATTTGCCAGAAACCCACAATTTTATGAAAAATGGACCAAAAATATGAGTCAAAAATCTGGACATTCTGCAAAAATCTGTACAGTTGAAAGCCATGTGCTTGCCTACCCTCCAAAAAATACACTGATCCATATGTATCAATTTGATCACCTTTGCTGTTCTTTTAGCTATTATAGACATGTTATAATCATGGTTTAAAATTGAAATGGGCCTATATGAATCTGGATCTGCTTGGTCTTTAACGTCTTTACGAATTACAGCCACCACAGATTTTTTCCAGGATGTTGGTGCCTCCCTTTCTTTTAAAATACTGTTAAATAAAACCTTTCAGATCTTTATCACTTTTTCCTTCCTAGCAAACAAACGTCCACCAGAATACCATCTATTCCTGGATACTATCCTGCAGATTTGGTTATACATCACCAATTTTATCTCATCTCCTCCTTTTGTAATTGTTAAGCCTCCTCAACCTCTAATTTTGTCACCTTTAAGTCTTTCATAAATACTTCCATTTGTGCTCTTTCTCGATTTCCACACACCTCTGCTTTATACAAATTTTCATAAAATTTCCAAAATACCTCTAATCCCTCTACAGGATCACTGGGTATTATTCTTGTTACAAGCTCCTTAAATTTGGTAACAACCCTTTCTGCTTTCTACTAAGTCATCTTGCCAAAAGTTAACAGCAATAGCAATCTTTCTAAACTCATGCATAATATCCAGGTAGTGTGTGGTCCCTTGATTTCTGTTTAGCACTCTGCAATTGTGTCTCTTCTTGTTCTGTAAGATTCCCCTTATTCCCTAAAACATTAACCTCTGTCAGCTCTTCTAGATAATTCTTGCGACTTCTTTACCAGATCTTTCTTTTATTTCTCCCCTATTTTTAAAATCCACTTTCATTTTATCTTACTCACTAGCTAAACCGTATGGAGTAATTTCTATCTTCCTAATAACGCCTGAATAATTTCCACTACCCATTCCTTAAATTCCTCTTTTAACAGGTAGGATGGTGCCAGTGACTTCATTACCCTGTAATTTTATCTTAGTAATTACTGGCACATGATCTGAAATAGTTACTGGATGTGTGTCAAAGTTCTTAAATGCACATATTTCTGTGAAACATTTCTATCTAGTCTAGCTCAGTTACTGTACCTTGGGGAATAATATGTAAATTTTCATAGTTCCTACTACTGAATTCACATCTTTTAAACACAAAAGTTACACACTCACCATAACGATGCGTCTGTGTTGCCCATTTTCATTATTCTTCAACTGATGGGTCTCGATCCAACTCTGCCTCTTCTACTAGATTCATGGAGCTAGCTCTCAAGTTCCTCCCTTTATCTATAATGCTGTGCCATCCTGGCATACCTCTGATTGAGATTGCTGCCCCAACACTAACAAATGCATGACACCATATCATTATGAAAGGCAAGATAAAGACATATAGAAAGGCTAGAGACCAAACAGGGAACATGTGGGTACCCAAAGGGGCATCCCTTAAGTTTCACTAATAAGAGAGGGAAGGGGAGTGGAGGGTGGGAAGTTGAGGAAGAATGAAAATGGACAGCACAGATGCATTACAGTGAGTACATAAATTTTGTATCAGATGTCATTTTCATTCATTCCTCAAGTGATGGGCCACAGTCCCCAGATAGATGAACCTCAGATGGTCCTCATGGAAGGATAGTCCAGAGAACAGCTGAACCAAATGCTGCCCTATTTCTGGATAGTATGTCTAACTTGCAATGAGCAATAAAGGTACGAGCATGGACCAAGTGTCAGCTGCACAAATATCTATGGATGCTCTTGACCAAAAAGTGGATGAACAGGCTAAGGACCTTGCTAGAATATGTTTTGGGGGGCACAGGTAAAGATACAACTCTTTCTTTATAAACAAAGGATATACAATCAGTGAACCATTTAGCAATGGTCACTTTAGAAACTGCTTTACCCAATTTGTTTTTGGAGAAGGATACAAATAATTGGTCAGTTTTCCTGAAATCTTGGGTTCTGTGCAGATAAAATCTAAGCTGTCAGTGTGCATCCAAAAGATGAGGCATGTATTCTCCTTTGTTTGAGAATTTCAGAAACAGAACAGGTAAATTGATGACCATTGGATTCAGAAGCCACCTTAGGTAAAAAAGATGGGTTCATGCATAATGACACCTTATCCTTATGGAAGGTCAGGTACGGAGATCTTGTGGAGAGGGCTTGGAGTTCAGATACTTCTCTAGCAGAAGTGATAGTAACCAGAAAGACTGTTTTCCAGGGCAAGAACTTAAGATCAATCTTAGCCAAAGGCTCAAATGGAGGTTGGATAAGAGCTTGCAACAGAAAAGTCAAATCCAAAGGGGGAGGGGGAGTAGGATCTTTAACTGGGGGCCTGGGTAAAAAGATATCCTTAAGGAAAGTCTTGCACAATTTCAAAGAAGCCAAAGAGGAATGATTCTCACTCGAGTGAAAATTAGAAATGGACAACAATGGAACTTTAATAGCAGAATAACTCACCCTGTTGTTAAGAATGGTAGCCAGAAAAATCAAGACCCACAGAAGGGGCTACAGGTTTCTCTGAAAAGCCCAAAATGAAAAATTTCCATTTACTTCTGTAACTTTTCCTAGTGGAAAGCTTCTGAGCGGATTATGAACTATGTCAGACTGGGGAGGAAAGCCTGGAGTGTCTAGCCATCAATGGAACTGTAGAAAACATGTGGTCAGCTTGAGGCCATTGATGCCCAGGTATTTCATCCCTAATGGGTGAAACAGAAGGTCTGAACTTGGGTCCAGTATTCAAGGTGGACACAAGAAGGCCACAGGAAGGGTAGCCAAGCTTGACATGGCCAAAAAGGTGCAATGAGGATGGCTTTGCTCTTCAACTGGGATGCTTTCTATAGAAATGGAGGAATGAGGGGTAATGGTGGATAAGCATAAATGAGACCAAGGGGCCAATCTTGGACTAGAGCATTTCTTCGCGACCCCCCCCCCCCCCCCGTGGAGGGAGCAGGGTGAAGAACCTGCTGCAATTGCTGTTGAGGTGCGAAGTAAAAAAAAAAAAAATACAGCATGGCTGGCGCCATTAATGGAAGAGCCTTTCCACCACTCAGAGACTGCTCATGAGGCATCAAAATGGACCCGTTTAGTTTGCCTTCAAGTACAATGGCATTCTCCGGTATGTGCACTGCCATAAGGAAATGACCAGAAGAGATCACCCATTGCCACAAGCTCACTGCCTTCTCAATTCAATGGGTACGATCTGGTACCAGACTACTAACATGTTTGTCTGTCTGTATCGCACTCGTCCCTGCAGGAAAAACATCTTGAAAAGCCTGCAATGCTGGAAGGACTGCTCTCATTTCCAGGACATTGATGTGCAAATTGGTCTCTTCTGGGGACCACATACTTTGTACTGTCCTTCCCAAGAAAAGTCCCCCACCCATTTTGGGAGACGCCCATGGTGACTGCGGCTACTGGCTGTGGGAGAACAAAGGCATGACATTGACAAACTTTTTCTGAATGAAGCCAAAGAAGATACTCCTTGCAAACTTTGGAAATCTTGACTGTCGTGCTCAAGGGATGCTGGAGAACAGACCGCTGCACTGAAAGAGTCCACTGCAGGACCCTCATATGAAATCTGGCTAACAGGACAAGAGTTATTGCTGCTGCTACTGATCCTTAGGCTTGCAACAGTACCTTTGCTGGAGGATAACAGTGGGACATGACTTCCAAGACCTGAAGTCTGAGGGCACGATCTCTTGATAGAGGTAGCGAAGCTTTTTGTTTGATTGTGTCTAGATAAGCACCTATGAACTCCAGAGTCCTGCGTAGGTGTAAGCTGTAATTTGGCATAGTTGACCATGATGCCAAGGTGATGATATAACTGCAAGTAATCCCTTCCTTGAATAAGTAGATGCCTGGATGGGGCGGTCCTGAAATCTTGGGTTCTGTGCAGATACAATCTAAGCTGTCACTGTGCGTCCAAAAGACACAGCATGTATTCTCCTTTGTTTGAGAATTTCAGAAACAGCACAGGTAAAACTGATGACCATTGGATTCAGAAGCCACCTTAGGTAAAAAAAAGATGGGTTCATGTGTAATGACACCCTACCCTTATGGAAGGTCAGGTATGAACTAAAAGACAGAGGACTTGAGACCAGTCCTGGAAATCAGCAAACTAAACCAATATGTAAAATAGTTCCAGATGGTTACTTTTCAGTTCATTTTGCCTACATTAGGAAAGAATGATTGGATGTACTCAACAGATCTTCAGGATATGTCGTCTAAGTATGGAAACACACGGAATCCTAACAGTCTCAGTGAGCCGCCATGCATTTGGCAAACACCGTGGAGGCTGTGGTGAGGACAAAGGGCAGTGCACTGAACTGATAATGACTGGTTCCTAGCCAGAAGTGCAGGTGTCTTCTGGAGCACCTGCATATGACAGTACATATCCCGAAGATCTGTCAGGCACATCCAATCATCCTTTCCCAATATAGGCAAACTGGACTGAAAAGTAAGGGTCTCAAACTTTGAATATTTTACATACCGGTTTAGTTTGCTGAGATCCAGGATTAGTCTCAAGTCCTCTGTCTTTTTGGCACTAAAAAGAATCTTGAATAAGTTCTGGCTCCATGCTTGTCTAGGGGAACTTTCTGGATGACTTTTTCATAGCAGCTTTACTATTTTATGTGGGAACATCAAGGATCTTTTTTTTTTGTTTTTGTTGGAAAAATCTGGAAAATGGTAAGAAATCACCTCTGAATATGATCATCTGAACCTGTCTTTTGTGATGGATGCTCAGGCTTCTGGGTGCAAACACAGGCACCCCCGGACTGCCTCCAGAGTACAGCAGTCAGGCAACCCTTCAGAAGCACTAATAGGGCTTGCTGGAGAAGGTAACTTTGAAGCCCTGATTCTGTGGGTCATCCTTGCGGCGAGGGTGGCATCTTCTATTAGAGTTCCCCCTACTGCCTTGGAAAGAACCATCTCCCTGTGAGTCCTGGAAAGAGCCTTGGGACTTGCAAAACTACAACTTTTTACCACCTCGTTAATTCGGAGCGAAGGACCTCTGAAGGGTAGAAAAATGGATCACAACAGCAGACAGGGTCTTTCCATCTTGCTCACTTCTGGAGAATGTTTCCTTAACTTTGGAGCTGAACAAGGATGATCTTTCAAAAGAAGCAATGATGAACGAAGACCTGAAGGGCTCTGCATAATCACACAGGCACACCAAGGCATGCTTCCTGACTGCAATGTCTGAACCCACAGCCCATGAAGTCATTTGGTTGCATGAGAAATCAGTCTCATGGATGTGTTGGAAATAAACTGAAGGGCAGGCAGCTGTGAAGAAACTTTTTTCTGGTCCTCCACAGTCATGAACCTTGAAAGAAATTTGGATACCTTGTCATATCCCTCTGTACCTTGGTAAAGTGTGCCAAATAATTCAGTGACTGAAGGGCAAAGTTCACCAAGGCATAAATGAGCTTGCCAAATCTGTCATAGGCCATGAACTACCTTTTAGGGGGATGAGCTCTATTATGCAAACTCCCTCTTAGTGGCTGCTGCTGCCACCACCATGGCATCTAATGGGACTCCCTTGCTACAGATTACACTATCTTTGGGTGGAGCTAAAAACTTATCAGGCATATTTGGTATGGGTCCTGTAGTATCCAGCTCATTCCATGCTCAGTAAGAGATACGGTTGATTAACTGATCAGCCAGAGGGAATACCCAAGACATAGCTGGGCCAGCCCTGAAAGACACCAGAAACACTGACTCCTCCTGAAAGGGGTTTCGGAATACCATCCCCCTCTCTGTTTAAGCTGCTCCAGGATCTCTCCAAAGACATTGTCAGGTGGTGATCAGGGGGACCCCTCACCTTAAAAATCTGTGTCTTCAGTGATAGATTCCTGACATGAATCTAGAGGTCTCCTTTTGCACATCCACTGCATAGGGACCTCACTAGTGAAATGGTCTAGTGAAGCAACAGAAGTGGGTGGGGAGCCCTGTATGAAGACTGTCTGAGAGCTAGTATGGGGTGGCTGCCCCAGTGGAATAGACATGAGAGGCTCAGCGCTTAAATGCGAGGAAGGAAGGAGGACTGGGTTTGAAAAGTGTAAGGATGTCCTCTCTCCGGATAGAGAGAAATTCCTGTCCATTATCTCGAAGCCAGACAGTTAAGGAGAAATGACAGCCAGTTGCACCACCATTTAAGCTAGCTGAACCCATCTCTGAATCCCCATAGATCCCTGCCTCAAGGAAGGAGTTGAAGTGAAGCTGTCCAACACACCGAGACGCAGACAGGAAAGGACAGCTCCAGCAGCTTCAGAGTCAACCGCAACCCTCTGGAGCTTGCACTAATATTTCAGCTGTGACAGTCATCCTAATTCAAAGATATTGGAGGCCGGTGACCAAGAAGTATGGCTGGAGTAGAAGAATAGCCTATCTTTGGATCAGACAAGGACATTCTCGAAGATCTCAGATCCGAGGACTACGAAACCACCAGTCAAATCGTAAAAGGAGATATGACGTGAAGTTGCGATAAGGGCAAGTTCATGGATCCAATGAAAGATGGCTCTGGAATCACCTCCATCTGGATCTGAGCCAGAAGAAACTTCCTCATCATTCTATCCACCTCTACATCAGGGAATCTCCTGGACAAACTAAGGGATGAACTTGCGGAAGGTGATCTGGAGGGTTTACTCCATGTTTCTTGCAAAAATGGTAAATGGAGATGAGGAGATACCAGCTCCATGATAAAACATGGAGCTTGGATCCGAGCAGATTTGGTGCTGAAATTGGTGGGATCCAAGGCTGTCATCAGATCCAGTTTCTTAGAAACTTTAGCCGGAGGTTCAGATACCGAAGCTGAAGGAGGAGAATAGTCAGGGGACCATTTCCTGGATTCCTTTTCTTTTGGAGCAGTTATGTCCCCCCCCCTTTTTTTTGGCGGAGGGTTTGAGCCCCATCCAATAAAAAAGCAGAAGGTAATAAGCCTTTAACATTAACTTGTTTCTCCTACCACTCAAAGCACAAGAGTTGAATCTCGAACAAATGGAACCATTGATGTCAAGATGGCAGTGCCCAAACAATAAGCGCACTCCTTGTGGGCATCAGAATTAGCGACCTTATGCCCACAGGAAGCATATTTCTTAAAGCCCATTGGCTTCTCAGCCATATAGAAAAACAAGTAGAACAAATTTTTATTTTAACAGACACAGCAGGGGGAAAAATAACAATGGCATTTCAGGAATACCCTAAAGACATGTAGACAAAAAGAGAGAGAGAGCTACACTATTAATGATAGTAATTAGAATAATACCCTCCCATGGGAAGAGGGGCCTAACTAGGAAGAAAAAATTTGAAGACTCCAAAGTCATCAAAACCCTGCCTACTAATGTAAAGGCAAAGGGAGGAAGAAAAAAAAGGATATTAAAATAAAAAAATAAAAAAACTCACAAATAGGGAGATACAGAATCTTATTTTACACCCTAGCTCAACAGATCTACGTCTGAACAATGCGGTGGCAAATGACATCTGCAGTATGCCAGGATGGTGGGGCATTATGTGTAAAGGGAGGAGCTTGACAGCTGTATCCATGAGTCTAGAAAAAGTGGCAGAGTTGGATCCAAGGTCAGATCTGAGACCCATCAGTTGAGGAATGAATGTAAATGACATCAGATAAAATATTTTCATAAATTTCTTCAACAATCTACCCTCTTTTGCTATATTTTCCCTTCTAGGCTCCCCAGATTCATTGTTACTGCTGCAAATAAAATTCCAATCTGCTCCTATAACTAATATTCCCTGGTGAAAGCTGATTATTTCTCCCAATTTTTTAAGCTCCAGAAAAGCAGTTTTTGGTGGAATACAAATTCATGCGTGTAACCCTCATTCCTTGCCAGTAGCCCCTTATTATCACAAATCTGCCATCATCTTTTTTCCCCTCTTGTACCATTATTGGAGTTCTTCTGGCAATTAAAGTACTGCTCTTTTTCTTTGTCCCTGATATTCTACTGAAAAGTCATCATAAAATCCTCTTTTTATCAAATTCACATGCTCAGTTCTTTCCAAATGTGTCTCCTGTAGCACTGTTATTAGCACTCTGCATTTCCTAACATAATTAAAATATTATTTTCTTTTTGTCTATACCTGTGAGACCATTTACATTCCAAGATGTCAATACGACAAGAAGTCATTATTCCCACCTATTACATGTTACAGCTTTCTTAAATGTCTAGTTCCAGCTTTTCTAATACATGCACCCACTAATGCTTGGCAGGTTAATCTTTTATAGTGTTGTCCTCCCTTTCTTGGGGTACTTTTCTGTATCCTTACTCTTATGTTCAGAAGTTACATATCTCAACTCAAAGGAGGTAGAGACCTCAACCAGGGTTAAACTATCTCTAGAGAAGAGACCTTTTAAAATTCTTTCATTTTTTTCTCGCTCAGTTAATGTGCAGTTATCAGAAGTGTTATAAATATAATACTCCAGTTTTAATTGATATGCACCCAGTCAGATTTTCAACTGTAATATGGAAGTACATATTTTACTAGAAAATAAAACAAACTATAATAACAGTTTCTATTATCACACAGTACACATTTTCATTTTAACAACTTTAATTTACTCCATTACCAACGTTGTTCAATTCCAGTCTTCCTTTTAAATGCATTCCTCTTCCTGAACATGTACTGTACTCACATATTCCATTTATTTCCATAAAATCTGCCCTCTTCCCTTTTCAAAAGAGCCCGCCTCCAGTTCATTTACCTCCCTTAAAATATCAATAACTACGTTTACTTTGAGAATAGATTTTGATTTCCATTTTCTAGCAATTGCTTTTTTTTTTGTAGCAAACTTAGCAAGGCCTTACTACGTCAAGGCAATTCAGACACAACACCCCACCTCAAAAGAATCACTTCAATACATACCTCTCAACCTCTTGGCACAAGAGATTTGGAAAAAGCCTGACACAATGGGGGGACAGAGGCACAAACAGGGACAGATTTTAAAGATTGCTCTTACAAACTTTGAAAGTTGCTAAAAAACGGGATTTGTGTTACCATGAATTTTCTGCAAGATATGAAGTCTAAAACACAAATGTATGTCATTATTTAGTGATTTCAGTCCTCAGATTATCCACGTAATTTGCAAGAAAAAACAAATTTTATAAGTAACGACTAAAAATATGAGGCAAAAATCTGGACAATCTGTGAAAATCTAGACAGTGGAGAGGTATGCTTCCTTCCTTACACCCATTTGTTAAGCCAGTATTCCTGCACTGTAAATATGACTTTGGAAACTCATCTTACCTGCATATTCTACTGGGCACTGACACATCTAACTGGGAAGTCCCCTGCCCCTTAGATTCATAAAAAATAAGTTATGTACTCACCATAACGTTCCATCTGTGTTGCCAGTCTTCATTTATCCTTGACATATGGGACAAAGTTCCAAGTCTTGGAACTAGCTGCTCTGTTACATCTCGCCCGAACCAAAAACTCCTGAGAGAAGTTTCTACCCAGAATGCCCTCTCTCTAAAATACCTCAGATCGAGTTTGCAGCTATAATAAGAGACTAGGAAAAGGTAATACTATAACCACTGAAGAGGCTATGTCCAAGGTCATACATGAGGAGACAAATAGCTAGGACTAAGGTCCGTTCCTCAAGGAGTCTGAAGGAGGGTGGGGTGTCAAGGAAAAATGAAGATCGACAACACAGATTGAATGTTATGGCGAGTACATAACTTCATTATCTGATGTCGTCAATCTTCATTTATCCTTGACATATGGACAGAGTTCCCAGCTACCCAGCATCTTGGGAGGCCTTATGGAAGGATATTCCTGAGTACCACAGAACAAAATGATGCTCTTCCCCTGGAGACTAGATCCACTTTGTAATGAATAATAAAGGTATGTAGAGAAGTCCATGTCGCGGCTGCCCATATATTGTCCATGGAAGCCTTGAACTGAAAAACAGCAGACATGGCTACAGCTTTTGTGCAGTGTGCTCTAACTGGGGCTGTCAATTTGAGGTTTTTCCTGCTGTAGACAAAGGTAATGCATTCTCTTAAGCACTTAGACAATGCAACCTTAAAAACTGATTTACCCATTGAAGGACCTGAAAAGGAAACAAAACTGGTCTGACTTTCGGAAATCTTTAGTCCTGTCGAGATAAAAACTCAATTGTCTGTTGACATCCAGTAGATGTAAGCAGTATTCTCCCTTGTTGGAAAAATTAGGGAAAAACACTAGCAATTCAAAGGATTGATTAATGTTAGTCTCAGATGCAACTTTTCAAAGAAAAGATGGATTAATTCTCAGCAATACCCTGTCTTAATGAAAAATCAAATATAAAGATTTTGAAAATAATGCATGAAACTCTGAAATCCTCCTAGCGGATGTAATAGCTATTAAGAAAATGGTCTTTCATGAAAGAAATTTCAAATCACAGATAGCCGCCAGCTCAAAGGAGGAATGTACCAAGGATTGCAAAACCATAGTGAGATCCCAGGGGACGAGGGGTTCCCTTCAAGGAGGCTTTAACCTTAATGTTCCCTTCAGAAAAGCCTTGCATAGCCTATGTGAAATTAAAGAATGCCCTTCAAAACCGTTATGGAAATTAGAAATAGCAGCAAGCTGAACTCTGATGTTGGAAGAAGCTCCTTGTTTGAAGAGTGTAGCAAAGAATTGCAAAACCTCTTCAAATGATGCCAATCAAGGATCAAGTTTGTCATTGCATGCCTATATGGAAAATCTTTTCCATTTGCTGAGGTACAGTCTTCCTTGTCAAAGATTTATGGGAAGCTAGCAAAATGTTTAGAACGGAGGAAGATGAGTTACTTCGCATGGCAATCAGTGGAACTGGAGCAACCAAGCTCCAAAGTTGAGATTGTTCAGGCTGGGATGAACTAGTCCCCGAGGATGGTTTTCGATATGGTAAATCACCAGATACTTATAAATATCCTCAAAGCCCTGTCACTAGATGCACTAGCTATAAAATGGTTCCAGTCCTACTTAGATAACAGACAACAGGCTGTACTTTGGCATAACATTCTATCTACCCATCTGCCCGTTAACATTGGTGTTCCTCAAGGGTCCATATTAGGACCTCTCCTGTTTTCTATATTTATCAATGACCTTCACCTAGCAATCCCCCAAGCTACATACATAAAATATGCAGATGATTCCACACTTGTATGCTCAGCCACATCTATATCTGAACTTCACTCCCTTACCCAAAATGTGTTTAACACAGTTGAACAATGGTTTACACAGCACTGTCTCCTTCTGAACCCCCAAAAAACTAAACTCCTCCTTTTTACTTACTTGTAAGTCCCCCCCCCAATAGACTTCACAGTAACATCAAGTAATGGTACTCTCATATCCCCAGATCCAGCTACCAAACTACTAGGTATCACCATAGATAACAACCTTAACTTCGACACCCATATTAACGATACTCTAAAATCTGTCAAGAGAAAACTAGGCTCTCTCTGCAGGATCAAACCCCTCCTCTTTCCTGCAGCTAGAATAACTATTGCTCACACCCATCTAATTTCTACTCTCCTCTATGCCTCACCCATATATACTAATCTCTCTAAAAACAACCTTAATAAAATGGAAAACTCCTACAATAACATAGCCAGATTTGCTACAGGTACCCCTTTCAGAACCCACCACTGTTTTAATCTAAAGCAGCTAGGATGGCTTGAATTACAAAATCAGCTTAAATTCCACCAGCTGACCATTGCCCATAAAACCCTTTACCAACCTACCAATACCCCTATACTATCTACCCTCATTACCCCCTACAACAATCTAAAGACCTTACGATCATCACATAAACTTCTTGTAAATATTTGTAAATCAAACAACAGGGCTGGGGACTCTTTTCTCTAATACTGTTGGAAAATCCTCGAACCTTCTTCCTAACTAACTTTCCTCTCTTCCCTCTATATCACTCTTTAAAACCAAATTGAAACTTTTCCTCAGAACACACCGGTTGTGCCCCTGTACTAAACCTGACTGATCAACTAGCTCTTTTTACTTGGTTCAGCCTACCCTCCTCTTCTCAGTAATCAAGTTCCTTTTCTTAACAACTTACCTTGTCCTTCTATACTATTGCTTACATCTTCAGAATCTCATTAAGGAGACTAATTTTACTAATATATTGTATAATTTCAGCTCCTACTTTTTCTTTATGACTGCTTGTATACTAATATATTGTATAATTCAGCTGCCATCTTTTTCTTTATGATGTATTGCAACTACATTTTATGTTGTACTAATTGTATCTGTATATTGTGCACTATGTTATGAACGAATGACCTCTGATTATTCTTTGTACTGCACCTGCAATGTTCATTGTATACATTAATTTTTGTATATGTGATTTTGTTTGTGTCCTCGGAGCTTATCTCCCTGGGCCTCTACTGAAAATGGACATATATCCAGTTAGACTAGCCCAGTCAACAAATGTAAAATAAAATAAATAAATAAAATAAAAGTGGTATTAGAGGAACACGGGGAAATGTATAGAGTAGTCCCAAGGACTCCCCTAAGAGGGGATTAGGGCAAAGCAGCTGCTGCACTTGTTGTTCTAGGGGGATGCAAATAGGTCACAGCAAGACCTACCCCAGTGAGAGAAAATCTCCTTCGCCACTTTGGGATTGAGAGATCACTTGTGAGGCAGGAGGATGCATCTCTTCAATTTGCCCACTATCACGTTCGAGTTCAGTAGGATGTGCATTGCTACCAGAAAGTGGTTTGAAGAGATCTCCCACTGCCACACTTTGAGGGCTTCTCAACAAAGGGAGTAAGACTTGGTTTCATCTTGCTTGTTGATGCACCACACTACAGACACGTTGTCTGGCTGAATTGCAATCCTTCCTAGAGGGAGAACAGTTTTGGAAGGCTTGTAATGCTAAGAGCACTGCCCTCAGTTCCAGAACACTGACATGCAGATTGGCCTCGATTGGGGACAAGTGCCTTGGACAGTCCTTCCCTGAAAATGCCCCCCTACCTGATCTGGGAGGTATCTGTGGTCATTATGGCCTGGGGATGAAGTGAAACAAAAGGACATCCCAAATGAATTTCCTCGGATTCCATCCATGAAGATAAATCCTTCTTGCAACAGTTGGTAATTTAGATGAAGTGAGATAGAGGATGCGTGAGACTAGACCATTGGGGGGATAGAAGCCGCTGTAGGATTCTCAAGTGGAACCTTGCTAGCAGTACTAAAGTGATGGCCGCTGCCATGGATCCCAGTGACTGTAGAACTAGCAAAGTGGGAACACTGTCGTTGGAGAGACTGTCTACCTGTGATCTTATTTTTTGCAGTCTGTGAAAAGGAAGAGAGGTTATGCAAGAGGTCATATTCAGGCAGGCTCCTATAAAATCCAATTGTTGGGTTCGACTTGGCTGAGATTTGGCAAGATTCACCATTACACCCAGAAGAACGCAAATGCTTAGACTGAAATCTCGTCTGTTCGAGTAGATGCCTGGTGGTTGCAGTAAGGAGCCAGTTGTCCAAATTTGGAAACTCTCTGAATCCTTGCAGTCTCCAGTGAGCTGCTACTGCTGCCACACAAGTGGTGAATACCTGGGGGACTGTGGTGAGATTGAAGGGTAGAGCTCGGAACTGATAATGACTGGCTCCCAGCCAAAAGCGCAGGAACCTCCTGGAGCTTTTGTCCATTTTTATGTGGCAATACACATCCTCGAGAATTACACAGCACATCCAATCGCCTTTTCCTAAGAAAAGAAGAATAGACTGAACTGTGACCATCTGGAATTTTGTATATGTTCATAGGTTGGTACTAGGCTATCGGCCCAAGGGCCTACGTAAGCCTAGCCAGCAAGGTACCTTAGCTTACGCCACCCAAGAAAGTTATTTTCCTGTGCCACTGTCCAGCAGAGACACAGAAGTGATCCCTGGGGTGTATTTCCTATTTCCCATCCACTCATCAAGATTTTTCTTGAAGAGTGCTAATGAAGAACTTTGCTTGACATAGATGGGTAAGCTTGTTCCAGAGTATAGGAAGTCTCTGGGACAGGAATCTATCCCTCCAGCATGCCCTGTTTATTGTGGTGACAAGGTTTAGGTCCCTAGACAGTGTAGCTTGGAGGGATTGGGATTTCTTTAGGTGTAGCATGTCCAACAGCTGTGGGTTTGACATAGCTTTATATGTTAGGCAGAGATCACCTCAGAGTGGGCGATATGCTAAGGAGTAAAGCTGGAGTTTTTTGAGGCAGTCAATGTAGGGCATTTGTTTGAAGCCAGTAATCCTCTTTGTGAGGTACTTCTGTGGCCTTTCCAGCTGCTGCAGATGTCTTGTGAGGTACATTCCAAAAGGGGGCATTGTACTCTATAATGGGTCTAATGAGTGATGAGTAGAGGTTAACAATGACCTCTTTTTTCCTGGATAAGAACCCTTTTATGATGAGGTGTGCCACGTAGAAGGACTTCCTGACTACAGTGGCGATGTGACTATCAAAGGAGAGACTACTGTCCATCTGGGTCCCAAGGTCTCTTATCACACATTCAGTGTTAAGTAGACTGCTGCCTATGTGGTAGTTCATGGGTACAGAGTTTTTACCAAAGGGGATGACACTGCACTTTTTGGCATTGAGTTTGAGGCCATGGCTCTGACACCAGGCACCTGTCTCAGTGAGGCCCTTCTGTAGGATTGTCCACATCATTTGGGGACTTGACTATGGCTCCTAGTTTGCAGTCATCTGCGAACTTTGTCAGCCAGAGGCCTTCTGTGTTTGGTATCTACTTCTCTGAAGTACAGGCTAACAGGAGAGGTCCCAGGACGGAACCTTGTGGCACTCCACTTGTCACTGCCTTGAGGTCAGATTTGGAGTCTGCAACTTTTATAGTGTAGGTTCTGTCAGTGAGTCAGTTGGCAACCCATCTTGTGACGTAGGGATTTATACCTCGTTTAGTGAGTTCAGCTATAATTCCAGAATGGGTGATGGTGTCGAAAGCCTTGGCGAGGTCAAGATAGGCTGTGTGAACCACCTTACCCCTCCTCGACGGCTTTAGTGACTGCCTTAAAGAAGTCAATCAGGTTCAGGAGGCATGATCTGCCTTTCACAAACCTGAACTGGGTGGGATCCAGAGTTTGGAAGTTACCAATGTCTTTGTTTATGAGTTCCATGATGATACGTTCCATGGCCTTGCAGACCAGGCTCGTCAGGCTAATAGGTCGATAGTTCCCGGGATCAGTGTATGTTGAACAAACTTGCTCAAAATGCTGACATCCAAAATTGGTCTCCAGTCTCCTGTCTTTTTTGGCACAAAAAAGAACCTTGACTAGAATCCGGATCCTATCTCATCTGGCGGGACTTATTTGATTGTCTCTTTTCTAGCAACTTTTGAATTTCTAGAGCTGCCTTATCCTCTAATTGGGTGGAAAATTGGGGATCCTTCTTCCTAGTTTTGGGGTAAGGTCGAATGGAATATAGTTACCTCTGGTAATTATCCTTAGCACCCAAGCATCTGTGGTTATCTTTTGCCAGGCTAGTGGGTGCAAGGATAGTCTTCCCCTGACGACCTCCAGAGGCAAGCAATTGGTAGTCTTTTCAGGTGTGCTGGTAGGGTTTCCCTGAGAAGGAATCTCTGGAACCCTGGTTTTGCAGGCCACCTCTGCCACGTGGTCAGCGTCTTCCATTACAGCTCCCCACTCTGCCCCGGGGGGAGTTGTTACCACGTGTGCCCTGGAAAGGCCCTTGGATCTTCTTGAACTGCATTCTCCCACTCTTCTGGTTCTAGAAATAGGAGCGTTGGGTAGCTGAAAAACATACATCCACAGAAGACAGGGTTTTTCCATCTTTTTCACACCTGGCTAATGTACGTTTCACTTTCGGGCCAAAAAGGGAAGATCTGTCAAATGGAGCATAAATGAACAAAGTACTGAATGCCTCTGCAAACTTACACAAGTGCATCCAGACATGCCTCCTTATGGCTACGCCTGAACCCACTGCCCTAGCTGTCTCTGACTCCAAGTGCAATCAGCCTCATGGATGAGTTAGAAAGACTCCAGAGTGAAAGCTGGGAGGCTACATAATCCTGTACCTCATCAGACACAGCTCCTGTGAGGGCATCTGAGAGCTCCTTAACCATGAAATGTGCCAAGAAGTTCAATGACTGCATGGCAAAGGATAAAGAAGCTTAGACCCTCTTTCCAAAGCTGTCCATCATCCTAAACTCAGTTAGGAGGATGAAGGGTTGAACTTTCTTCTGCTAGTTCCTTCTTGGTGGCCATCTCAACCACCATGGCATCTACTACTAAACCTTTGGCCCAGTGTTCATGGTCCTCTGGAGCTGAAAGGATTTTATCTGGCCTCCTGGGGATTGGTTCTATGAAAACCAAAGAAAAATGAAAATACTGCAGCTAACTACATTAGAATACAGCCAAAGTTGTCACACAGACCAAAAGAAACTAATCCAAAAACAGACACGCCGATTTTATTAACACAAAGCTTTTG
This sequence comes from Protopterus annectens, assembly GCF_019279795.1. Taxonomy (NCBI): domain Eukaryota; kingdom Metazoa; phylum Chordata; order Ceratodontiformes; family Protopteridae; genus Protopterus; species Protopterus annectens. The sequence continues at coordinate 1,011,961,429 of NC_056732.1, forward strand.
GGTTTTACCCTTCATCAGTGCTAAAAGTCAACTTAATTACAGTTCAATTTATTACAAAACAAGATAAAACATGTGACAGCAATCCAATCACAATGCTTAATTAATTAGGCATTAAATAATTTTCAAAAACTTTTTAAACCATTTTAAAACCATTTTAAAAATATACGCGTAATGTAACCAATCTATTAAAGGTATTGCATTTGTTTTTTAACTAGCATAGATTTAATACTAATAGCATTACTCAGTCCAGGAAAAACATCAGTTTCTAGCCTAACAATCCATCTATACTCAGCTATTTCCAATGTATTAACATCACTGCGTCTAGTACTCTTATGTATCACATAAATCACACAGAATTTAAACTCATGAGTTGAGTCTGTATCGAAAACATGCTTAGCCAGAGCATTTGTCTTTATACCACTATGTATATGTGATATATGTTCAATGATGCGATCTTTAAGCTTATGACTGCATTTCCCCACACAGAAACAATTGCGTTTACAGCAAGTTCCAAAATGTGCAATAAATGTAGTATTACATGTTGCCTGACAGAAACTCATATGATTTCTTAGTTGTTGGATGTATAAGAGTTATGATGTCAATAATATATCTACAACAGCTACAGTTGTAACAGGGAAAAGTTCCAGCCTTACCACTAAACCCATCAATATTGTCTACCTTAAAGTCTTTATAAAAATCTCCTTTTTAAACTTGTACAATTCCTATATGTAAATTTAGGTTTCTCATCTATTAAATTTTTTAATACAGGCATAGAAGTTAAAACTCTCTAATTCCTTCTTATAATACTTTCTACCACCTTAGTTCTAAGGTTATAAGTAGTAACTTATCGAATTTTACCTCCATCTTGTGGATGTATGTTGAACATTGTATTTGATATTAAATTCACTAAAATAAGGGGAAGCTGTTTGCATTCTTTCATTTATTACTTTATTCATAATTTCTGCTAAAATCATTTCATTATACCCTCTCTGCTTAAACTTTGAAGCCATTTCCTTCATTTGTTCTAAACATTTGGTTTCATCAGTGTTTAATCTACTGACCCTCATAAATTGTCCCTTTATTATAACTTTAAAAATATGGGGGGCATGTGTGCCTGCTCCTATGTGTATATCTATTAGCGTGAGCCTCCTTCTATATACACTTGTTCTTAATGAACCCATATCTCTTTCTATTTTTACATCCAAATAGGCAATTTCATTAGTTGAACCATTCATTTTAAATTTCAAAAATCCAGTTGTATTATTTAAATATTCCATAAACCTTAATAAAGTTTCTTTATCTCCCTTCCCAATTAAAAAAACAATCATCCACAACACGTTGATAAAATAAAACATTCGCATTGAAAGGGTTATTATGGCTATAGATAAACTCATTTCTCCCACTGATTCAACACTAAATTTGCATAAGTGTTAGCTATGGGAGTACCCATCGTAACACCAGCAATTTGTAAACAAGGTTGCCCTTCAAAAATAATGATGTTTTTAGTTAATACTATTTCAATCAAGTAACACATTTTCAGTTTGCTTTCCCAACATATCAGTATTCAAGCTTCAAGGGAATATTACTTTGGATTTATTTAACTTTTTTACCGTCACATGTCCGATAACCCATATAATATATTGTCTACCTAAAGTACATAAATATGTGACCTACCCACCTATGAGACCAACAGTCTGAGGAAGGAGTTGGATCATTAAATCATTGTTTATCTATAAAACTGTTTTAAGTAGATATTTGATCCTTTTTCAAAGTTACATAAAAGATACAGGAGATTTTTTGACCAAATTAAATACATGGCACAAGACTAATGTGGTGGATGATTTCATGTTGGTTACACTTGATATAAATTCACTTTTTACTGTGATTCCAAATGAGTATGGAGTAAATGCTATTTGTGAATTTTTATGCATGAATACTGATATGTTGGGAAAGCAAACTGAAAATATATATTACTCGATTGAAACAGTATTAACTAAAAACATTTTATTTTTGAAGGTCAACTTTATTTTTTTTTTTTTTTTTACAAATTGCTGGTGTTGTGTTGGGTACTCCCATGGCTAACACTTATGCAAATTTATTGTTGAATCAGTGGGAGAATGAGTTTATCTATAGCCATAATAACCCTTTCAAGGCAGATGTTTTATCAACAATTTGTGGATGATTGTTTTTTAATCTGGAAGGAAGATAAAGAAACTTTATTATGGTTTATGGAATATTTAAATAATACAACTGGATTTTTGAAATTTAAAATGAATTGTTTAACTAATAAAATTGCCTATTTGGATATAAAAATAGAAAGAGATATGGGTTCATTAAGAACAAGTACACATAGGAATGAGGATAACGCTAATAAACACATATGAGAAGCATGCATACCCCCCCATATTTTTAAAGGTATAATAAAGGGACAATTTCATGAGGATCAGTAGATTAAACACTGATGAAACCAAATGTTTAGAACAAATGAAGGAAATGGCCTCAGAATTTAAGCAGAGAGGGTATAATAACATGATTATAACAGAAATTATGAATAAAGTAATACATGAAAGAATGCAAACAGCTTCCCCTTATTTTAGTGACTTTAACGTCTCAAATACAATGTCCAACATACATCCACAAGATGGAGCTAAAATTCGGTATGTTACTATTTACAACCTTAGAAATAAGGAGGTAGAAAATATTATAAGAAGGAATTGGAGAATTTTAATCTCTATGCCTGAATTTAAAAAATTTAGTAGATGAGAAACCTAAATTTACATATAGGAATTGTATAAGTTTAAAAAGGAGATTATGTTACAGACTATAAGGTAGACAATATTGATGAGTTTAGTGGTAAGGCTGGAACTTTTTCCTGTTACAACTGTAGCTGTTGAAGAAAAGTTACTGACATCATAACTTCTATACATCCAATAACTCATATTAGTTTCAATGTCAGGCAACATGTAATACTACATATATTGTATATTTTGGAACTTGCTGTAAATGCAATTGTTCATATGTGGGGAAATGGAGTTGTAAGCTTAAAGACTGCAGCACTGAACATAAATCAGAGAAATGTAGGGGTATAAAGACAAATGCGCTGGCTAAACATGTTTTAGATACACAAAAATAAACAGAGACGACTCAGTGCAAAAGCAAACGAATAAACACCAAAAAAGCACTGAAATGAAGAATCACCGCTTCACAGGGGGTATGTGCACAGTGTAGTTTATTCCAAGATGAACACATACACAACACTAATAAAATGCTTAAATTACAGCGTTTTTTGTCTTGAATCAGACTTCATCAGATAAAATAATGTCCAATAAAATCACCCTTTTATACCCATCACCTATTCAAATCATCCAATGAGTGCAATCCCCCCATGCTTTTTCGTAGATACACTTTACTATTAAAAATCTTAAAACATGTGTGCTAAATTACTTTAGCATATAGGTTCATAGGCAAGTACTAGGCTATCTGCCCGAAGGCATTTATAAGCCTAGCCAAAATGTGTTGGCTTTCACCACCCCCTTAGATTAGTTCCCTGTGCCTCTGTCCAGCAGAGCCACTGAAGTGATCCCCAGGGTAAACTCCGTTTCCCATCCACTCGTCAAGGTTTCTCTTTAAGAGTGTTAGCGAGGAGCTCTGCCTAATGTAGATTGGAATCTTGTTCCAAAGCATGGGAAGTCTCTAGGACAGGAATCTATCCCTCCAGCACATCCTATTTATTGTTGTGGTGAGGTTTAGATCCCTAGAGCGTGTGGCTCGAGGGGATAAGGTTTTCTTTAGGTGGAGCATGTCCATCAAATTTGGGTTGGAAATGGCCTTGTATGTCAGGCAGAGATGACCTCTGAGTAGGCGGTATGCAACAGAGTACAGCTAGAGCTTCTTCAGTCGAGCTGCATAGGGCATCTGTTTGAGGCCAGTGATCCTCTTGGTGAGGTACTTCTGTGGTCTTTCCAGCTGTTGCAGGTGTCTTGTAAGGTACATCCCAAATGGAGCGTTGTGCTCTATGATGGGTCTGATGAGTGATGAGTAAAGGGGCACAATGACCTCTTTTGATCTGGATGCAAACCCTTTTGTGATTAGGTGGGCCACATAGGATTTTCTAACCACTTTGGCAATGTGATTATCAAAAGAGAAATTACTATCTACTTGGGTACCCAGATCCCTTATTATGTTTTCCGTATTTAGGAGGCTACCACCTATGTGGTAGTTTGTGGGTACTTTGTTTTTTTCCAAAGGGGATGACTACGAACTTTTTGGCATTTAGCTTGAAGCCATGATTTTGACACCACGTCTCTGTCTCAGTGAGACCCTTTCAGAGGATGTCTGTGTCAGCCGGACAGCCAACTACAGCCCCTAGTTTGCAGTCGTCTGCGAACTTGGTCAGCCATAGTCCTCTTGTGCTTGCCTGTACCTCTGAGAAGTATATGCTGAACAGGAGGGGTCCTAGGACTGAGCCCTGGGGAACGCCAATTGTAACCAGTTTAGAGTCAATCCTAGCTCCCACAACTCTCACCATGTGGGTTCTGTCCGTGAGCCAATTGGCAACCCATCTTGTGACATAGGGGTTTATGTTCAGGCTGGTGAGATTGTCTAAAATACCAGAATGGGGAATGGTGTTGAAGGCCTTTGTGAGGTCTATGTAGGCTGTGTGTACCACCTTTCCCTAGTCTATAGCCTTGGTAACTGTCTCAAAGAAGTCCACCAGGTTTAGGAGGCATGATCTGCCCTTAACAAAGCCGAACTGTGTAGGGTCTAGTGTTTGGAGGTTCCCAATGTCTCTGTTACTGAGTTCCATGATGATGTGCTCCATAGCCTTACAGACCAAGCTAGTCAGGCTTATAGGGCGATAATTCCTGGGGTCTGTTGTGGCTCTACCTTTGTGGAGCGGAATAACTGTTGCTGTGTGCCACTCTATGGGAACGTAGCCTGGGGAGAAGCTGAGTTTGAACAGTATGTTAAGGTGAGGGGTTAGTTAGTCTTTGAGCTTGTGTAGGACGCAGTCTGGGACACCATCCAGTCTCACTGATGCTGTATTTATGGCTTTGGAGAGGGCTGTTTTAACCTGAGTGTCTGTGATTTCAGGGGCTCTACATTCTTCTGGTATGGTTATGGGCCCTTTTGAGGGTGAGAGAGGGGTGAAGTTTGCACTGAACCTGTCTGCCAGGATGTTGGCAATATCGGTTGGTTCAGTGTATTTTGTGCCATTCTGCACCAACTCCAAGCAGATCTGAGCATTGCCATTTAGATTCTTGACATAGCTAAAGAATGCCTTGTGGTTATCTTTGGAGTCCTTGGCAATTTTTCTTTCGAAGCTTGCCTTGGACGATTTTATGAGGGATCGTAGTTTCTTGCCGATACTAATCAGGGATGTCTTCCCTTCTTGGGATTTTACTCTTTTCTGTACTAGTTTCCTCCGCCTACTGTATAGCTTGTTTATGGCAGGGGTCCACCAGACTGGTTTCCTTTTCTTGGAGGAGTAAGTCATGGTTTTGCTTGGAATAGCACGATCCATGCATTCTTGTAGATGCCCGTAGAATGCATTAGTAAAGGATTTTTCAGCTTGGACAGCATTATCCTTTAGCATGGGGGCTTTGAAACTTTCCGCCTCAGTCTTAAGTAACGTGAAGTTTGCTTTTGAAAAGCTTTTCACGGTGGTTTCCTTGTCCGGGAGTAGGGACAGAATGTGGATATCCAAAATGATTGGTTTATGGTCAGATCTACCCAGCAAGGGGTTGACCTCCGGTGTGGAACACCAGTTGCCCATGTTGGTGATGACCAGGTCCAATATGTTGTCACCTCTGGTGGGAGTACACCAAAAACCAAAGAAAAGGCACCAGCACTTCCAAAGACCAATAAAACAGTAAACAAGTGCCAGGAAACGTTGAAACTCGGTCCAAGCAGTTTATTCCACAAACTTTTAAAATCAAATAAAAAACAAAAGCAAACGGTAAATAGAAGTTATGTTCTTACCATAACGTTCCATGTTAGTTGTCTTCTTCTCGCCTTCTTCTTGCTGGATGGGTTCGGAGCCGACCTCGGCTCCGACTCGGCCACTCTAAAGCTCGAGAGTTGGCTCCACCGGCTCGAGGCTCCCCTTATATCCCACAATGCTAGGCGAGAGTTACCTCAGATCTCGTTTGTAAGCTAACCCCAGCTTAAGATAGTAACAGTATAAAACAGAATAACTATAACAGAGACCACCTCTAACAACAGGGAGAAGAAGGGTGACCTACATCCTGAAACAAGAAATATGCATAATAGCATATAGCTAAGAAAGAGGTGGTAGAAAGAGAGGTCACGATCACAACTCCTCTAGGTCTGTCCTGGCCAGGGGGAAGGAGGGTGGGGCCTAAGAAGAAGGCGAAGAAGACAACTAACATGGAACGTTATGGTAAGAAAGTAACTTCTATATGTTAAGTTGGCTATCTCGTCTTCATTCTTGCTGGATGGGTCAGCGTCCCTAGCACCTTGTCCCGGGTGGCCTAACGGAACAGACTCCTGAGAACAGTGGAACCAAAATTAGCTCTATGCCTAGAAGCTAAATCCAACTTATAATGGGAAATAAAAGTGTGAGGAGTAGCCCAAGTAGCCGCTGCACAGATGGTGTCAATAGGCAGTCTGTCTTGGAAGGCTAGAGAAGTAGCCAAAGCTCTGGTGGAATGGGCTTTAGGCTTATTAGGCAGTTTTGTGTCTAATCTCATAAACAAGGGTAATCAGAGATGTTAGCCATCTGGATAAAGATACCTTTGAAACTGGAAGTCCCTTTCTGCTTTCCATAGGAGACAAACAGCTGATCAGATTTTCTGAATTGTTTCGTCCTGTCCAAGTAGTACCTTAATTGACGATGAACATCCAGACAGTGTAATTTTTGTTCAGACCTATTTGAATACTCCTGTCAAAAGGCAGGGAGGTCAATGCACTGGTTTAGATTTGATGTTGAAACCACCTTAGGCAAAAGGATGGGTTAGTTCGTAAGGAAACTCTGTCCTTATGGAACACAAGGTAAGGAGGACGACAACTGAGTGCTTGAAGTTCTGAAATTCTTCTAGCTGATGTGATAGCCACCAGAAAGAGAGTTTTCCATGATAATAACTTTAAGGAACATGAAGCTGCAGGTTCGAAAGGGGAAAGAATCAACGAAGCAAGAACTAAATTTAGGTCCCAAGGAGAAGGAGGATTTCTTACAGGAGGTCTGAGCAGAAAAACTCCTTTCAAAAAGGCTTTGCAGAGTTTGTGGGACATTAGGGCGGATTCAGAAATACCCACATGGAAATTAGAAATAGCTGCCAATTGAACCTTAAGAGTAGATGGAGATGAACCTGCATGGAAGAGTTCAGCAAGAAAATCGAGGACTAGTTGGATGGAAGCGGTGAAAGGATCTATGTCCTTTCCTTGTGCCCAATATGAAAATCGTTTCCACTTACTCAAATAAATCTTTCGAGTGGAAGATTTATGGGAAGCTATCAAAATATCTCTAACAGAGTGAGATAATTGAGGAAGCCTGGCTACGGTTGGAAGTGGAGGAACCAAGCAGTGAGGTTCAGAGAGGGAGGGAGCGATGAAACTGACCCGACTGATGGATCAAAAGATCTGGAACTAGGTCCAGATTCCACGGTCGCTCAAAAGAAATCGATGCAGAAAGGGGAACCACACTTGTCGAGGCCAGTAAGGAGCAATGAGGATCAATGAGGCCTTCTGAGCGATAGCTTTCTGTATTACTTGAGAGATCAGTGGGAAAGGAGGAAATGCATACAGAAGTCCCGGGGCCAAACTTGGACTAGCGTCCCTGCTGGGTTGGCCTGGTAAAGGAAATAGAGTGAAGTATTCTCTGCAGTTGCTGTTTTGGGGGGTAGCAAAAAGATCGCAGCAAGGCTGACCCCACTTGAGAAATATCTCTCTCACTACAGAGTCTTTCAGAGACCACTCGTGAGGCATGAGTATAGCTCTGCTCAACTTGTCCGCAATGTGATTGGACTTCCGGGATGTGCGTTGCTATCAGAAAACGCTGAGAAGAAATCGCCCATTGCCACAGTCTGAGTGCTTCTCGACACAGGGGTATGATCTGGTTCCGCCTTGTTTGTTGATGTACCACACTACAGACATATTGTCTGTCTGGATTGCAATCGTTCCCAAGGGAAGAGAGTGTTGAAGGGCTTGCAACGCTAAAAGCACTGCTCTCATCTCCAGAACATTTATGTGCAAGTGGCATTCGTTTGGTTGCCATGTGCCCTGGACTGTCCTGCCCTGATAATGCCCCCACCCGATCAGGGAGGCATCCGTTGTCAGAGTAGCAACCGGAGGAGGTGGAACAAATGGTCTCCCCAACAGGAGCTGGGGAAGACATCCACCACATGAGATGCTTTTGCACGCTTGCGTGATCATAATGGTGTGAGACATTGGAAGTTCCTGGTATGACCATTGAGAAAAGAGCATCCACTGAAGGATCCGCATGTGGTATCTGGCCAATGGAAGGAGGGTATGGCGCTGCCATGATTCCCAACACCTTTAGAACTAACCTGGCTTTGGCTCTGTTGTTGTTGAGAAGTAGTGATACCAATTTTGAATGTCTGATATCCTTTGGTTCGTTAGTGTTGCAGACATGTTTACAGTATCTAATTTTGCCTATGTAGGTAATAGTACGACAAGGCGACAAAACAGACTTTTCGCAATTTATTGAGATACCCAGTTTTGACAGGCGAAAAGTGTAATCTCTGGCCATCAGAAGGAGATGCTTGGTGGGAGCTGTGAGGAGCCAGTCGTCCAAATATGGAAACACCTGGAATCCTTGTCGTCTCAGGTGAGAAGCTACCACTGCCATGCATTTGGTAAACACCGGGGCAGTGGTGAGACCAAAGGGCAGGGCCCTGAATTGAAAATGACTGGTTCCCAGCCTGAAGCGGAGGAATCTTCTGAGCGCCTGTTCATTTTATGTGATAGTACGCGTCCTGAAGGTCTATAGAGCACATCCAGTTTCCTTTTCCCAACAGGGGAAGAATGGATTGCAGCGTGACCATCCGAAATCTTGTTTTCTTGACCGATCTGTTCAAGATACTGAGATCCAAAATTGGTCTCCAGTCCCCTGTTTTCTTTGGAACTAAAAAGAACCTTGAATAGATTCCGGATCCTAGTTGGTCTGCTGGCACTGGCTGAATAGCTCTTTTTGCAAGCAGTTTTGAAATTTCCAAAGCTGCTATATTCCTTTGAGCGGGTGGAACATCTGGAAGGGATTTTTTGACTGACTTGGAGAACGAAGAAAGGGAATAGAATAACCTTCGGAAATGATGGACTGTACCCATTTGTCTTGTGTCAAGGATAGCCAGGCTTCTGGGTACAGTGACAATCTTCCCCGACTGCCTCCGAAGATGGGCAGTCGGGCAACACCTCAGGGATGCTGAAAGGGCTTATCAGAAGAAGTTTCTCGATTGCCCTGGTTCTGCGGACCCCCTCTGCCTCTAGGGCGACGTCTACCATTGTTGTTCCCCCTCTGCCTCTGGCGGGAACCGACTCTGTCGTCAGGCGAAGTCCCTTGAGATTGTTTACGGAACCACATCTTTCCCCCTTCTGGCCTTTGGGGTAAGGCCTAGAAGGAGTGGAAATACGGACTCCGACGGCAGAAAGGGTCTTGCCATCCGTCTCGCACCTAGTCAGGGTTTCTTTCACTTGTGGACCAAAAAGGGCTGATCCATCAAAAGGGAGTTTGTGAAAGACGCGTTTTGAAAGGTTCCATAAAATTGCATAGCCGCATCCAGGCGTGCCTACGTAAGGCTACCCCTGTTCCAGCGGCTCTGCTCGCTCCATCGGCCGCATAAGAGAGGAGGCGCATGGAGGAGTTGGAAATAGAATTAAGGATAGCCAGCTGCGTGTTCATTTTTTCTTGGAAACCCGCAGCTGAAGGGTCCTTAAGCATTTCACTCGCTTCTTTGATCAAGTCCCTTTGAAGACGAGTGAAATGGCACAGGTAATTCAGCGAACGCATAGTAAATGTCGCTGAGGAGAACATCCGCTTCCCGTACCTATCCATGGACCTAGATTCCTTGTTAGGTGGATGGACAGGCACTGAAGGATCAGCCAGTTCCTTCTTTGTGGCGGCAGCCACCACCATAGCATCCACAGAGACTCCTTTAGATAAAAATTCCTTGTCTGTTGGAGCTGTGATGAATTTGGAGGGTCTCCTGGGAGTGGGGTCCACTGAATCAGGAGCCGTCCATGCCTTTTTAGCAACCACCTGCATGAGGGGGTCGAAGGGACACCCAGGAGGTGGAAGGACGAGAGCCAAACGCCTCAAGATACACAGATTCGTCCTCCGAAGGGTTGAGGGCTGGCCAATTTCCCCTCTGTTTAAGGATCTCCAGAATGTCTGCAAAAGAGACATCTTCAGAAGGGGAACGGGGGGAACCCTCAGAATCATCCAGATCTGTGTCGGACGTGATAGACTCAGGTGAGTCAATGTGCTTCCTCTTGCACTTCCTCTTCCGAGGGGCTCTTCTGCCAAATCAGGAGAGGCCTCGGAAGAGGATGAAATCCCCACAGGGCCCTCCTCAGCAGTTGCCTCTCTGCGCTCCGCCATGAGCCAGTGAGTCGACTTACCCTGAGGCAGCATAGACGGAGGGGCTGACGGAGCCGACTGTGGAGTAGAGCCAGGCTCTAACACACTCCGCATGACCTCGAAAGCACCCCTGTCAGGCAGAGCCAGAGGTCCCCGCTCCGAGGAGCTAAAGACCCCCCTCGGCACCGACAGTGATGGCTCCGAGGCCGATGTCGGAGCCGAACTCACCAGCGCCGAAGCACCGAGAGGGAGAGGGGGGTCGGACAAGGGTCCGATGCCACTCACCCCCTCGGAGCCGACGAGGGAAGTCCGGCGCCGAGATTCCTCCATGGAAGAAGACGGAGCCGAAGACAATTGTCTCGGCTCCGAGGTGACCACAGTCTCGGTTCCGACACGACCCGGCTCCGAGCTCAAGAGAGTCGAAGGAGGAAGGAGTTGATGGACCGGGACAGGCACCGACTGATGAGTCGGGCTCTGAAGCATCTGGGCTAGTGCCTCAGACTTGAGTAGTCGACTCACCACCCTCTGAAGGTCATGATCAGACAGCCTCGATGACCTAGAGGAATGAGACCTTTGGCTCCGTTCAGACAGCAGGGGAGAACCTGGAGCCGAATGAACGGAGCCAAGAGAAGGTGACCTAGACCTCTTTCTGGTTGTCGGCTCCGAAGATCTTGTCGGAGCCGACACGGGTACCTCGATAACCTCGGCTCCGGCCGAGCCGGGAGCCACAGAAACTGTGGACTGAGTCTTATCGGCTCCAGCCGGAGCCGATAAAGGCAAAGGTTGAACAACCTGAGGTCTCGGCTCAGAAGCCGGAGCCGAAGACCTCGATGCCTTGGAGGGCTTCCCTGTTGAGACAGACAGGGAATCCTCAGGCTTCAACAAGCCTCTCAAAATGAGCTTGTTTTTTCTTTCCTGCAGGACCCTGGGGCTGAAGCCATGGCAGACAGCACAGGAGTCCTGCAGGTGCAAAGGCCCCAGACAATAGACACAAGAAGTGTGAGCGTCTGTCAGACATTTTCTGACAGCACGCATCACACTTCTTGAATCCGGAGACCTTTGCTTCTTTAGACATAGCCTAACTGGTGAACACAAACACACACTCAAACACACCAGTTATACCCTGTCAAAAAACACAATTATATTAAAAGTATACTAAAAATAAGTACAATAAGCACTAGTACACTACACAAACACTCCCTAGGGAAGGGAAGGCCTAAGGCCCAAGGGAAGAACTAAAAGTTCTTTTGACAAGAAACGGGAAGAAAAAAGGTTCGGGGATAGAGTTTAATAAAACTACACTAACTTAGGAATAATTAAACTAAAAAAGGGGAAACAAGAGTAACTTTTTATAGAAAAGTTAAAACTTACCAGGAACCGGTAGAAAAACCAACCTCGAAGCTGTAGCGGCAAACGAGATCTGAGGTAACTCTCGCCTAGCATTGTGGGATATAAGGGGAGCCTCGAGCCGGTGGAACCAACTCTCGAGCTTTAGAGTGGCCGAGTCGGAGCCGAGGTCGGCTCCGAACCCATCCAGCAAGAATGAAGGCGAGATAGACAACTTAACATCTTATATTAACGCTCTTACAACAACAGTTCAGTATGCGTTTTCGTCCTTGTACATAGGACTTCATCAGACAAGTCTCAATAATTAATTACAACCCTTAAATAGTAAATCAAATCAATTTGCTTATATAAATTATCCATAGACCTTTCTTTGTTATTTCAAACCAACCTATCAAGATACAAAAACTCATGAATATTAATGCCCATCTGAGAAAAGTGCAGAATTGCTTCAAATACATAGGTTATTTGCTCTCATTTAAAAACTGTCATGATGTTCATTTCTAAATATAAAATACGTAAATATATATGTAAAAATATATAAATAGATAAATATTTCAATAAATAAATAAATAGATAAATAATTATTTATACATACAATAAATGAATATTTATTTAAAAGTTTTTTAAAAACTTCTTTAAGAAAACTTTAAACATTTCATTTTTATGCTTAGGGACTGGTATATATAATGAATTGGTGCCCTCTAGTGTCCTTTGAAAAAAATTACACTAGAGCTTGTTAGCTCTTATTTTAAGTAAGGGTGTTATGGTTAAGAAATCATTCATTCCTGGTTTAGAATTAGAATCGAAATGAACCTGCCACCATAATTCCTTACTTTCCAAAATTTCCTCCCATAACCCACCCCTAATATCTGGCAAGATTTGGTCAAGAACGAAAAAATGAAACTTATATTCAGGACAAATAGTGGTGTGTTTATATAAAGCATTTGTATTCTTAGCTTTCAGAATGTCATAGTTATGTTCATATATTCTCCTTTTTAAACATCGTTCCGTTTTACCCACGTAAAACGACTGACATTTCTGACAAATAGCAATATAAACAACCCCTTTACTTTCACAATTGTAGTACTTACTACTTTTAAGCCATCTCTTTCTACTTTCAACATAAATTGCTTCCTTATTAATAATGTATGGGCACTGTGGACATCTGCCACATCTAAATGTCCCATTCCTACCTTTGTTTCCTTTTCTTATTATTCCACTACTCCTTTCCAAAATCTTGCCTAAATTTGGTGGGTTTTTATACACCAATTTTGGTTCCATTTTGGTTATTTCTTCAATGTCAGTTAAAGAGCTGAATTTACTCCATTCCTTTTTAAAAATTTCTCTCAATTTGAGATTGGAGTTATTATAGTCAACTACCAAACTTCTCATATAATTAACTTGTTCAGTTTTATTATTCCTACTAACATTAGTATGTGTATCCATTTCCACCTTGGTGTCTTTACCCCTTTCCAAAATAGGTCTGAACCTACCCGACCTACCCATCTCTACTTCCTTCCTTAACTTCTCAATGAAGTCCACAGGATATCCACGTTCTAAAAACATATTATTTAAAATCTTACATTCTTCTTGAAAGTCCATATCACTTGATGTCATCCTTGAACCCCTTACAAACTGTCCTTTGACTATGTTTTTCTTACTATAAAGGGGATGAGCACTATCGTAATGTAAGAATGAATTCACATATGTGTCTTTTCTAAAAACCTTACTCTCAAATTTACCTTCTTCTTTGTATATTTCTATATCTAAGTATTTCAATGAATCCTTATTTATAGTATATGTGAATTTCAAAAATGTAGTGGTTTGATTGATGTATTCCATGAATTCTAAAAATTTTTCTTGACACTCTGTCCATAGAATAACTATGTCATCTAAAAATCTGTAGTATTTTGTCCAACATTCCTTAAATCTACAGTTAACAATAAATTGTTCCTCCCATTTAGCTAGGACAATATTTGCAAATGTGGGGGCACAAACTGCCCCCATGGCTACACCCGTCTTCTGTTGATGGTATTCACCATCAAACATAATAAAATTGTATTTTAAGACGGTATCCATAAGTGTCACACTTGCTATCTTGTCTTCCAACCTCAGATTTTCATCACTGAATACCATCTGCTCAAACATATCCATCCCCTCAGTAAAAGGAATACATCCAAACAAATCAATGACATCTATCGTTATGAATAATAAATCTTCTCTATACATATCCTGTTTTATTGCCCCTAAGTCGTCCCAGGAATCTTTCAAAATCAACTTATTATTAATCCAAATATGCTTGGTTTTGAAATCAACAAATTTTGCTAGAGGGCCAGTCTTAGACCCTGCAGCAGAGACTATGGGTCTAAGGGGGGGGGGGGGTCGTCATATTCTTATGAATTTTGGGTATCCCAAATATATTAGCTATTTTAGGTTTCTTAACTTCCATATATCTGAAAGTTTTATCATCTATTACTTTATCACTAAATCTTGTAAAATTGCATCAATTTTGTGGTAGGCTATATTAATTTCATTTAGGGATACCACTCCATACTTATAATCATCTCTCAGTATAGTATTCAATTTTCCTTCATATGAAATTTTGTCCATGATGACAATTCCCCCACCCTTGTCAGGCTTCATAATCCTCAGTGAGGTATTACTACTTAAATTATTTAAAACCTCTATCTCTTCCTTATTCAAATTATAATTAACCCATCCTTTATTACAGTTTTTTCTAACTGAATCAATCACTAAACTCTCAAAATTCTTTATTTGAGGGATTAACGGAGGGTTGAAAATTGACTTTCTTTTTAAAGCACATTCTCCTATTCCTTCCCTTTTAAAACCAGCCCTAGCAGCCATTATTTCCAAATTGATTTTCCTCGTGAATAGCTTAACATCTAAAATAGTACGTGTGATATCTCCTCTCCTATTAGGAATATATTTCAATCCTTTACTAAGTAATGAAAAATGGTTGGGGTTCAGTATCAAACTACTAAAATTATAAATAGTGAAATTATTATAAGTATTTTTCACATCATGCACTATTATTTCCATATTTAGATCATTTTGGTCTGGGGTGGGGGTATCTACATATATCTCCCCCTCCCCCTTCTCCCCCCTCGGTTCTGAAAATTTCCTTTATAGTTGAAATTACTTTCATATGCTGTTCCCCTTCCCCCTAATGGTGGAAATTCTATATCATAACTGTCTCCATACCATCTATTGTCCTCCCCAGTCCCTTTTCTGTTATTATAATAAACATTATTACTTTTGTTATTCCATGTACCTTTAAAATTATTAGACTTATTTCCCTGGTATACTGGTTTGGGGTAATTAGTGTGATTTTCATACTCATTTACATCTCTGTTTAATTTACCCACCTTGCGCTGAATCACTTCATCACATTTCATATCTATTTCCTTTCTCATTTGAAGGTATTTATCTTTTTCCTCCTTAATACCATAAATTAAATCAGTGGTGATACAAGTGTCCAATAACTCAATTTCCCCTCCCAGTTCCTTTTGTTTATTTTCATTTTCATTTATAATTAACTTCATGACCTCTAAACCACATTTGTTAAAAACATCAATTAAACATTTATGGAAATGAGAGCCAATCTGCACATTATTAGGGTATTTATATACCCTTAAACCTTTAGGGACCATCTCCCTTTGTAAACATTCCCTCAGGTAGGCATTTTCAATACTAAGTATTCTGTGTTTGGTTAATAAATTATTCAGTCTATCAATTTTCATACCATAAGACTCACCATCATTAATTACTTCATTTTTACTTTTAAAAATATCAAACTGAATGTCTCGTTTGAGCCATTCAAAAGTAGATTATTTGTTGTTGTTATTAAAAGCAACAGTACCTTGCAAACCAAGATTTGGTTTTGCGTTCCTTTTGGGTATAGCACCCAAGTCCTTACTGAACATATTGACAACTTCTTCTTCAGTGGATCTATCAAGTAATACACCCGGGGTATCATGTGGATTAAACAGTCCCATTATGAAGGTCGCCGGCTTCGTTAATTTCGCCAATGAGCTCCCTCTTCCTTTTCCCCTTGGGTTCCTCCAGCTCTTCAGCTCCTTCCACTCGATCCACTAAACGCTTGCTTCCGATGGCAAAACTGGCGCATAAGGGGGTTAGCAAGTCAATTAATTTGGTTAGTTGACCGATAAGCCTCCTGGCTTGTCCTGCTTCCTCTTGCGCTTCCGTGGACATCCTGCCTGAACTCCGTTAACAAACGAAACCTCCTTACGTACACCAAAAACCAAAGAAAAGGCACCAGCACTTCCAAAGACCAATAAAACAGTAAACAAGTGCCAGGAAACGTTGAAACTCGGTCCAAGCAGTTTGTTCCAGGAATTATGGTGGCAGGTTCATTTAGATTCTAATTCTAAACCAGGAATGAATGATTTCTTAACCATAACACCCTTACTTAAAATAAGAGCTAACAAGCTCTAGTGTAATTTTTTTCAAAGGACACTAGAGGGCACCAATTCATTATATATACCAGTCCCTAAGCATAAAAATGAAATGTTTAAAGTTTTCTTAAAGAAGTTTTTAAAAAACTTTTAAATAAATATTCATTTATTGTATGTATAAATAATTATTTATTTATTTACTGAAATATTTATCTATTTATATATTTTTACATATATATTTACGTATTTTATAT
Organism: Protopterus annectens; assembly: GCF_019279795.1. Taxonomy (NCBI): domain Eukaryota; kingdom Metazoa; phylum Chordata; order Ceratodontiformes; family Protopteridae; genus Protopterus; species Protopterus annectens. Next base: position 1,011,978,024 of record NC_056732.1, read on the forward strand.
TTAGAAATGAACATCATGACAGTTTTTAAATGAGAGCAAATAACCTATGTATTGGAAGCAATTCTGCACTTTTCTCAGATGGGCATTAATATTCATGAGTTTTTGTATCTTGATAGGTTGGTTTGAAATAACAAAGAAAGGTCTATGGATAATTTATATAAGCAAATTGATTTGATTTACTATTTAAGGGTTGTAATTAATTATTGAGACTTGTCTGATGAAGTCCTATGTACAAGGACGAAAACGCATACTGAACTGTTGTTGTAAGAGCTTTAATATAAGTTACCGTTTGCTTTTGTTTTTTATTTGATTTTAAAAGTTTGTGGAATAAACTGCTTGGACCGAGTTTCAACCTCTGGTGGGAGTGTTATCCAGTTGATCCAGGGCATTTGAGTTTATAAATTCTAGGAAATGCTCGGCAAGGGAGTTAGTACTTGAGTAGTTCTCCCAGTTAATGTTTGGGTAATTGAAATCACCCAATATTAGGATGCTTGGTAGGACCTTTATGTTTCCCAGTGTTTCCAGAAACGCAGAATGGGGGTCCTGGGACATGGTGGGTGATGTGTAGCAAGCTACAATTTGAATTGCAGTTTTTCCCATTGTTAGTTGAACGCGGATGATCTCTGAAGCATCGTGCTGTGCCACAAACTTGGAGGTGTGGGTATCCTTGATGAATATGGATACCCCACCCCCCCACCCTTTGTATTTTGGCCCGTGTTCTGTGGCCAAAATGTATGGTACGAGTTGTAGCCTGGTAGTGCTGGGGTGCTCTCTGGAGCCTTAAACCAGGTTTCTATTACTGCACATATCGATTTTCTCCATACTGAGGAGTGCCTCGGTGCATGCATTTTGAGGTTTAGACTTCTGGCATTGAGTAGCATTGCCCTCAGATTTTTGCTACTTGTGCTATTTACGGCAGTGGGTTTGTCTTTTGAGCCTCGCCTAAAAAAGGCACTATGGGGGTGGCAAGAGCCTTGGCCAGTATTCGAAAGCCTAAGGGTAACAGGTGCAAGCAGTCTCTAGCGAAGTAGTGTGGTTTGTCGAGCATGCCATCCCAGGCGGACAGACACTGGATCTCCTTTGCATGACACCAGAAACTTAGCCAGTTGTTAAAATTGATAATTTTTTCTTTATAGCACGGTATCATTCTTGATGAGGGCAGGATGCTACTCAGGGTCAGGTTCATACCGGCCTGGGCTATGTGATCAGAGAGCTCTTCCATGTCTCTCTTCATTAAGATACAATATTAATTTAAAACGCTTCTTAGCCAAAATATATTTTTTCCATGTTACTATAAATACCCAATATAAAAAATTCAACAATGCAATAATATCCATGTATTTCCCACTAAAATTATTTTATAATGTTCATAACCAGTTCATGTAACAATGGCTCCATCTAGTGACAAATGGTGAATAATACAATCACTACAAACACTTTAAAAACAAGAATTGTAAAGTCCTACCCAAGATGTACAGGGAACAGACATTATAAATTCAGCCCAACACGTGCATCACTCTTAAGAGCAAGTGTCAAATATAAAAAAAAGTTGAAAAAAATAGTTTAAAAAATTATTAAATAAAGACAAGGGTTATCACAATCTTGCTGCCTTAAGTTTTAAAAGCTAGGGAAACTGCATCATTGATCCCAGGATATTTCTTGGCCTCTAGCACTATTTGCCAATATAATTCCCGGTACTCAATTTTTGTTTCCCACATCCTACCCCTCACATCCTTTTTAATTTCCTCCACCAAAAAAAAAAAAAATTATATTTAGCCAGCACACAGGACATACTGTGTTTATATAGGGCATTATTCTCTTTTTTATTCCTAATTGCGTTCAAATGTTCATAAATCTGCCTTCTTAACTTTCTCTCTTTTTCCAATATAGAAAGCATTGCAAGCCTCAAAAATAGCAATATACACCACCCCATCGGTATCACAAGTAGCATGCGTCTTGCCCACTGTCTACCCCTCAACTCAATGTTAATACTTTCTGCATTTAACATATAGAGACACTGATTACACATCCCACAACAATACGTTCCCTTCAATTTCCCAGTTTTTCTATGCATTTCTTGTTGGAATTCTAGCAACTCTTTAACGTTCCTTCCTTTTCTATAGGTGAATTTCAGTGGTGCCTTAAAGTTTAATTTAAGATCAGATAGACTTCCAAATTTATCCCACTCCATTTCCAAGTTATTCCTAATGATGCCAGAGTCTCCACAAAAATCTGAAATAAATACACCCTCATAGCAGGCTTGTCCATGTAATTCACCATTAAGCAAGCCTTTCCTATCCCCACTAACGACAAGATTCACATCATTACCACCCAAAATAGGTGCAAATTTATCTTTTCTACCTATACAAACCTCCTCCTTAACCTTCATTAACAATTCAATTAGGTATCCCCTCTCAAGGAACATAGACATAAGGTGTTCACATCCTTCAAAAAAGTCACCCTCACTTGATGTAATTCGACTTATCCTAACAAATTGTCCCTTGACAACACTTTTATTCTGATGAAATGGGTGGCCACTGGTACAATGTAAAATGGCATTAGAGTATGTTTTCTTTCTACATACTCTAGAGTTAAACAACCCTCCATCCCTTCTATATCTTCACGTCTAAATAATTCATTTCTTTATTTTTTACTTCATGGGTAAACTGCAAAAAAATATGTGGTACTACCTATATATTGCAATAACTCATTAAATTTATCTGTTGAATCTTGCCAAAATATGGCTATATCACCTAAAAAGTGCTTATATAAAACCTCAGGTTGACAAAGCATTGAGGTCTACCATGCTTTTCCGCCCCAAAACTCACACCGAACCACAAAAGGAGGGAGAGTATCCATATTCAAAGATACCCACACCTCCAGGTTAGTGGCACTGCACGAAGCATTGGAGACCATCCATATGCAATTAACAGTGGGCAAAACTGCCTTTCAGTTTGTAGCCTGCTACAGACCACCCTCCCAAACTCAGGAACCCCACTCAGCTTTCCTGAGAACACCGGGGAATATGAAGGTCTCTCCAAACACCATCATATTGGGTGACTTCAACTATCCAAGCATAAACTGGGAGCACTACTCAAGCCCAAACACCCTTGCCCAACGGTTCCTAGAATTTATAAACTCAAATGCTATGTAACAACTGGTCACCACTCCCACAAGAGGGGAAAACATATTGGACCTGATCATCACCAACATGGAGACTCTATGTTCCATACCAGGGGTATACCCTCATTGGTAAGATCTGACCATAAATTAATCTCACTGGACATCCATATCCCGTCCCCACCCCTAGCCAAGGAAACCACGGTGAAGAACTTCTCAAAAGCAAACTTCACACTTCTCAAAACCGAGGTGGAATCTTTCAAAGCCCCCGGGCCAGTGGAAAATATGGCCCAAACCGCAGAATCCTTTGCAAACACATTCTATGGACACCTACAGGAATGCATGGATCGTGCTATCCCAAATAAAACCAAGACTCACTCCCCTCTAATGGCAGGAGACCTGTCTGGTATACCCTAGCCATAAATAAGCTATACAACAGAAGGAGGAAGCTACTACATGATAGAGCAAAATCCCAAAAAGGGAAGGCATCTCTGATCAGTACTAGCAAGAAACTACGATCCCTCATAAAATTATCTAAGGCCAGCTTCGAAAGAAAAATTGCACAAGACGCTAAAGATAACCACAAGGCCTTCTTTAGTTATGTCAGGAACCTGGGTGGCAACTCCCAGATATGCTCCGAGTTAGTGCAAAATGACAAAAAATACATTGAACCCACAGACATTGCCAGCATCCTGGCAGACAGGTTCAGTGCAAACTTCTCCCCCCCCCAAAAGAGCAAATGTCTATCCCAACAGAGTGTAGCCTCCCTGACATCACAGATGCACAGGTGAGAGCTGCCCTCTCCAAAGCAAAAAACATAGCATCAATGGAACCGGACGGTGTCCCAGGCTGTGTCTTATACGAGCTCCAAGAAGAACTGAACCCTCACAAAGTCACTGTTCAAGCTCAGCCTTACTACAGGATATGTACCCAAGGAATGGCGTACAGCAACAGTGGTCCCACTCCACAAAGGTGGTGCCACAACGGGCCCCGGAAACTATCGCCCTATAAGCCTGACTAGCCTGGTCTGCAAAGCTATAGAGCGTATCATCATGGAACTCAAAGATATTGGGAACCTCCAAACACTGGATCCTACCCAATTTGGCTTTGTTAGTGGCAGATCTTGCCTCTTGAACCTGGTCGACTCCTTTAAAACAGTCACCAAGGCCATAGATGAAGGGAAGATAGTCCACACAGCCTACCTGGACCTCGCAAAAGCCTTCGACACAATACTCGACTCGGGCATCATTAATAAGCTCACCGGCTTAAATATCAGCCCCTATGTCACAAGATGGGTCGCAAACTGGCTCAGGGATAGAACCTACATGGTCAGAATTGCAGGTGCCATGTCAGACTCTAAACCAGTTACAAGTGGCGTCCCACAAGGCTCAGTCCTGGGACCTCTCTTGTTCGGTATATATTTCTCTGAGGTACAGGCTAATATGTATGGCTGACCAAGTTCGCAGATGACTGCAAACTGGGTGCCATAATTGACTCGCCGACTGACAAGCATCCTCCAAAAGGGTCTCACAGAGACGGATAACTGGTGCCAGAGCCATGGCCTAAAGCTAAATGCCAGAAAGTGCATAGTCATCCCCTTTGGGAAAAACAAAGTGCCCACAAATTACCACATAGGTGGTAATCCATTAAGTATGGTAATCCATTAAGTACGGAAGAAGTAATTAGGGATTTGGGGACCCAAGTAGATCGCAATCTCTCCTTTGACAATCACGTTGTCAAAGTGGTTAGAAAGACCTTCTATATAGCCAACCTTATCACAAAAGGGTTCACATCTAGATCAAGAGAGGTCATTGTGCCCCTCTACTCATCAGACCCATAATTGAATACAATGCCCCATTTGGGATGTATCTTACCCGACACCTGCAGCAACTGGAAAAAACCCAAAAGTACCTCACCAAGAGGATCAAGGGACTCGGATGCCCTACGCAGTTAGGCTAAAGAAACTCCAGCTCTACTCAGTTGCTTACCACCTACTCTGAGGCGATCTGTGCCTGACGTATAAAGCCATGTCCAAACCAGAATTAATGGACATGCTCCACCTCAGGAAATCCAAATCCCTTACAGCTACATGCTCCAGGGATGTAAACCTCAGCACAGAAATAAATAGGACATGCTGGAGGGACAGATTCATATCCCAGAGGCTCCCCTCACTCTGGAACAAAAACCCAATCCATGTTAGGCAGAGCCCCTCAATGACCCTCTTCAAGAGAAATCTTGACGAGTGGATGGGAGATCGTAGGTTTACCCCTAGGATCTCTTCTGTGTCCCTACTAGACAGAGGCACAGTAAACTAACCTTAAAAGGGCTATCTTCTGTGACCTACTATACAGAGGCACAGTCAACTAATCTAAAAGGGTGGTAAAAGCCAAACATACTCTGGCTAGGCTTATAAATGCCCTAGGGCAGATAGCCTAGTATCAACCTATGAACCTATAATCATGTAATCCCAGGTTGACAGAAACTGGATCTCCTTAGAATGACACCAGAAACTAAGCTAATTACTGAAGTCAATGATTTTCTGTTTATATTGTGGTATCATCCTAGGTGAGGGTAATATGCTGCTCAAAGCTAGGGACATATCTGCCTGTAACACAATCAGAGAACTAAATCATGTCTCTCTTCATATCATCCTGGGAGGTACATCTCAAGTCGTTCACACCCAACATCCATGTACTATGACCAAATCATAATGATACTTAAGAGACTTGAGTGCCTGTGTGATTTGATGAATGCCGGCACCAGAAAGACAGCTGACAGTGACTTTTCTCCTTGTTCAGCCTGTTGAGGGGGATGTCTCTGTTTCCCAGTATAGGGTCTCCTATGACTAAGGATATTTGGAGTGGATGTGCGTTGCCTTATGGGGTCTGATGGCGAGACACTTGTGCTTAATGTCATTATGTGTGTTTTGGATGTTATGGTTGGTTTAGTGTGTGTGTGTGTGTGTGCGCGTGTATATATATATATATATATATATATATATATATATATATATATATATATATATATATATATATATATATATATATATATATATATATATATATATATGTTTTGGAGGTCTATGGTGTGTAAGCAGATATTTTGTGAGCACCTACATATATGTTGGTCTATGTATATGCTGTGTGTCATGAATAGGAGTTGTGGTAGGTGGGTTTACAACCAACACTGTACTGCTATCTACTGCGCAAGAGAGCTGTGATTCCAGATTCATAATGTAGGTGCATCTCTCACAAATGGTACAGGAATGATTTAGAAGTGGGGGTTTGTCAATGTATGAGACAGTTGCTACACTGCCTCAGTAGATTTGTGTCGACCAGGCTGGTAGGAGAAAAAGAGGGGAACTGACAGTTCATGGTCCCAGGAATGATCTTGGTCAGGCTATAACAGCTGAAGAAGGAATACACAGCAGGGGAAGGTATAGTAGGTTTAAATGTGAAGAGCACTGGTTTAGGTAACATTTGCAAGGCTAGAGAGCAGACGTCTGTAACCATCAATCCCTCTGTGCAGCAGTGCGTGATGCTGTGGCAAAAGGAGTTACTTCCAGCACAGCTAGCTGGAATTTGTTAAATAATTATATGTCATTTGTGAATATCAAACTAATAACAAATTTATGTAAGTTGTTTGTGTTACAAATGCATTAGAACTGTATGTTCATGCGTATATCAAACTGCTTTGCACAGATGTTTGTGTTGAAAAGATATTTGCAAAGTGCTTGTATTTAAAATGTATCCACAGTGTGCCCTACTGGAAGAGACAGAAATGTACATGCACTATTGTAACTGATTAAATGTATATATTTTAACAGTGGAAACTGGAATACAGGAGGTTAACCTCAGTCCAGCAAACTTTAGAAAAATATCTGAAATTAAATCACTTTACAGGTTAGGCAATAAAGATGCTATCTCACAGGTTTCATTGCAGCCAGACACAAAGTCTGTACCAGGAATCTTTCTGTTTTGTCTTTGGGTTGAACTAATTGATTTTTGGAAGTATGGAGGTATGCAATTGTTTTATGACTTCCAGCACCTGCCAAAGATTTGAGCAAAAACCCTTGTATGTGTGTTTGTACAGGTAGGTGCAAAGTCCTGCCAGCAATGGGGGTTTGCATGAGAACTAGAAGTCAGACAACAAGAAATGATGTCATTCTGCAACTATCCCAGCAGTTATATTTTAGACATTATTTTAAGAAGTCTCTCAGTGAGACAGAGCATTCTGTATTCTGTCTTGGACCTGACAACAAGACGACCCATTCAACATATCATATGCCTTGCTCTATTAGTAAGTTAATAGGGAATAGTATAACTCTCTTAGATTCAGTCAAGACTATAGTGAAGCTTAATTTAGATATTTTCTTTATTTGTTTGAGACTGTCCTTCAATGTTGTTTTAAAAATTTCCTGTGATTTTAAACTCCAGTGTCACTGTGAATATATACTTAGTATTTTCTTGTTTTTTTATTACTTATTATTAAATATATTTAAACCTTTCACTGTGGCTGATGTGTTAGATACAGACTCAAATCATGAGTTTAAATTCAGAGCGATTGATGTGATGCATAGGAATGCTAGAGGCGGAGATCTTAACACATTGGAAATAGCGGAGTATAGATGGATTGTTAGGCTAGAAGCTGATGTTTTTTCCTGGACTGAAAAATACTATTAGTATTAAACTTATACTAGTTAAACAAATCCAATACCGTTAATAGGTTGGGTAGATTATGTGTATATTTTTAAATGGTTTTTGAAAATGATTTAATGTGTAATTAATGAAGCGTTGATTGGATGGCTGTGTCACATGTTTATCTTATTTTGTAATAAATTAAACTGTAATTAAGTTGACTGTTAGCACTAATGAAGGGTAAAACCTGAAAACTTTGTCTGTGTTAATAAAATCAGCGTGTCCATTTTAGGATTCGTTTCTTTTGATTGGTTATATGGAATCAGGGGCCTTCCATGCCTGCTGGGTGATCAGTTTAATAAGATAGTCAGCCAGTGGGGTCACCCAAGAGGTAAATGGGCGAGCAACAAAGGCTTGTAAGTACACAGACTCCTGTGAGGATGGGTCTTGTGACTTCAAGCCACTCCTCTGTTTTAATATTTCAAGAATGTCTCCAAAGTAGACATTTTCTGGGGGTGATCTGGGGGAACCTTCTCAGTCACTGAAGTCAGTGTCTTCTGTGACAGATTCCACCAGGGAAACAAGGTGTTTCCTCTTACATGACCTTTACCAAGGCACCTCCTCAGTGGGAGCTTCTGTGTTGGAATTGGAAGAGGTGGGGCCCTGTACAGGGGGTGTCTTGCAGCTTCAGTGCTCACTGACCTGGTATGAAGGTTGGAGGAAGCTGTGGACCAAATGAGATCCTGGGAAAACACTCCATTGGGGAGAAACCAGCAGAAAGCCTGCAGAGGCCAAGGCCCTCTTGATCACTTGAAAGGCAGGTCCCCCCAAAGAGGGATGGGTGCCCAGAACCAAAGAGGACAACCTCAGAACCATGGTCCCACCCCACTCCAAAGAAACCACCATCAAGTTTGAAGCTGAGGAACAGCCCACAAATGGCATCAAGGAGCTATGACCCCAAGAGTCCTTTGGTTCCTAAGGAACCAAGGAACTCAGGGCAGAGACTGTGGCTGAAAACATGAGAGCTGTTGGCACAAGGACAGCTGGAATCGGGGAAGTCGGAGCCAAGGTCTCTAAAGCCACAGTGGTTAGAGGAGGAATGTCTGGTAGAGTCCTTGGAGAAAAATGCCCATCACCAGAGGGGAGGGAAGCCTGGGAAGAAGTAGAAAGACCCTTCACCATGACGAGCTGATCAACTAACCTCATGATGTCAACTTCCATCAGACTCCTAGAGGAACATACCAAAAAGATGGAAGGAGATTCCGGCCTCTCCAAAAAGAGACTTGGCAGTTGCCCCACAAAGGAGTCTATCAAAAGAGAATACCTGGTTCTAGGAACTAAAAGAAATCATGGTTCCTTGGCTATAGGCACCAGTGACAGAACTGGTTCTGAAAATACTGTTGGCACTGCAGTAACTGGCACAGAGGAAAGAAAATAAAGGTGATATCAAAGGTTGGCACTAAGGTGGATGGTACTGAAATTTGAGATGTTGAGGTATTCACTACTACCAAAACTGAGGGAGGTGGTTCCGTAAGTTCTCTGGTATCCACCTTCATTTCTGTGGAAGTTGTAGGAGTCAAAGGTTTCTATTTCTTATGTGCCAGATCCAAAGGGGGCACTGGCATCAAGAAACTTCGCTTTTTAGTATGCTCAATTTTTATAGAAGAGGAGGAAGATGATGAAGGAGAAGGCACCTCGGATTTGGCACCTCTCGGTTGACTGGACAAGGCCTCTTCAAAGGACGTTTTTATTAAACCTTTCAGAGTAACTTTATTCTTCCTCTCTACAAGGGTCCATTCACTAAAAGCTTGACAAATATCACACTACTGTTGTAAATGTGCTGGGCCCAAGCAATAAACACAAGTAGCATGTCCGTCGAAATTTGACATTTTCCTGCCACAGCCAGAACACTGTTTGAAACCAGTTTTTCCCTTGCTGTTATCTTCCATGATGAATGGAAAAGATTAATGGCAAAAACACCCACGCTAAAGACACACACAAACACACACACGCACAAAAGAAAAGAGAGAAGGGCTACCAATGATGGTAAGCCAAAAAACTATCAGAAGTAGAAGAAAGGGATAGCATTACCAGCAATGGTAGGACAGATACCACACGGTAAGAAGTAAGAAAGGGATAGCATACTCACTCAAAGAAATGGTAAAGATTGAGAGAGAAACTGCTAGAAAGGACACAAGTAAAGCTAACTGGGTAGGAGAAAAAAGGACTTTAGAAAATGTGTAAAAAATAATAATGAAGGCAAGGAAGCAGTTTAGAAGACACACACACGGGCTTTAATATCAGTAGTTCGTAAGCGCTTTCGGTCAAGCCACTTGCTCAACCTTCATCAGACAAGATAACATTGTTTGATGTACAGCTTAAAAACTAAAATACCTCAAACCATAATTGGATAATTGTAAAAATCAACCATTAATTAATGCAACAAACAATGAAATTTAAATTTAAAAGGGACTAGCTAGAGTAAATGATAGACATATATATATTTTAAAACATATATATATTTTTTATATATTTTAAATACTAAGAATCGCAACTCAGAAAAAGAATAATCTAGACATACAGTAGTACATTTATACTTTCACTGCTGAGTTATTGTGTACTTATTAATAAGTAAGTTGATTTAGTACACAAATAAATAGTAGAAACTCATATTATACTATATTGTCTTTACATACTGCATACATATTCAACACATTAAAAACAAATTATTTAAAATTTTTTTAAAATATGATAAATTTTATATATATATAAACATTTAAGTTTTCCTAAAAAGTGTATATATGTGTGAAAATGTAAGATAACAAATAAATAAGTAATAAATGTTAGTGCTAGGAGATCTTATAAAGCTATAAACCACGCTAACCTACACTTAATATAATTTAATTTAATGTAAATGCAAATCAATATAATTGATTACATGAGGTTTATCCACATTTATATATGTTATGTATGGATATACCTACAGTATCCATAGTTTTATCTTCTAAGTGCTTTAAGTTTTAATATGCATCTAATAGATGCCATATCATTGAGTCCTGGTGGAAAATGTGCATCCGTTCTCAATTGCCAAAAGAGCTCCTGTTCTTCAAGATGGAGCTGCCAGGGCCCTCCCCTAAGGGTTTTAGTTATGATTTGTAAAACACAAAACCTGAAGGTATGAAGTGGACACTCAAGTACATGCTTGGCAAGTGCATTTGTTGTGTCTCCCCTTTCTATAGCATATAAATGTTCATAGACTCTCTTTTTGAATTTTCTTTCAGTCTTTCCTATGTAAAAGGAAGGACAATCTACACAGAAGGCCACATATACGACCCCTTTGGAAACGCAATTATAATTCCCTTTAAGGAAGTATTCCTTCTTGTTGATTTCAATTACTTTATCCACAAATATGAATTTACATTGAGGACACTTCCCACATTTTCTCATTCCTAGTGTTTTGTTTTTATTTTTATTTCCCCCTGAAGCTCTTTCTACCAAGATCTTCAAATTGGGCCCTCTTCTATAAGTAAACTTGGGACTATTGCCTAAAGATTTTACCAGGTTTCTATCCTCAAGGATCAACTTCCAGTTCTTGGACACCACATTTCTAATACTATGGTGATCTAAACAGAAGGTAAAGAGAAAGCTAATATGTGAAAACTGTGTTGGAGATGTCAGTGTATTAACAACAGTGTCTGTTCTACTCATAGTCCCTCCACCTAAGAGGGGTTTAAAATGTCCTTCTGATCTCTTAAACTGCACTTCATGGACAATTTCATCTAACATGTCTCAGGATAATCACGAGTAAGAAACATGTTAAAAATGTTGTTACATTCATCCATGAAATCATCTTCTTCAGAAATCATCCTTGCTGCCCGGACTAGTTGCCCTTTTACAACACTCCTTTTCTGATGAAAGGGATGGCAGCTGGTGAAGTGTAAGTAACTATTTGAATGTGTAGGTTTTCGGTAAATGTAAGACTTAAATTTGTTGTTACCAATGTCCTTAACTATTTTGACATCCAAAAAATTCATTTCATCAAATCCTGATGTATAAGTGAATTTGAGAAAACTTGTTGTACTTGAAATGCAATCAATAAATTCTGGTATGATGTCTGCTGGACCTTTCCAGATGAAACACATGTCATCTTGGTATCTGGTATACCAAGTGACATGTGATTTGAACAAATCACAGTTTAGCGGGTATTTATGCTCCCATTGGGCCATAACACTATTGGCAAAACTACAGCCACACGGGGAGTCCATTGCTATACCTGTCTTCTGCAAGTATATCTGATTTTTAAAAAGTAGAAAATTGTTTTTCAATACTAATTCCAACAGAACCTCTACTAAATAGATTACTTCATTAGATGCCTTTCTCTCTAACAGGAAATCACATGTCCATTCAATTCCCTCCTGGTGTGGAATAACTGTATATAGATCTTTTACATCCACAACCAGGAAGACCAATTCGGAATTGAATTCAATGTTGTTAAAATTTTCCAAAAAGGCCCACGAGTCCCTACAGATTTGTGTTTCCCTATTGATGTAAGGTTTTAACAAATTATCCAAATATTTGGCACACGCATATGTAATGGACCCTCTCCCATCAACGATAGGTCTTAATGGAGGGTCCAACAAGTTCTTGTGTATTTTTGGTGTGCCAAAAATTGTAGGGATTCTTGGTGCTAACATAGTGAGGTATTGGAGAGTATCACTATCAATGCTACTTTCCAGAAAAAGGTCGTCCAGTATTTGTCTAATTTTTTTATGAGCTATATTCAATTCATTAACACTTACTGTTGTATATGTATCTGAATGTAAAAGAGCAAACATTTTATTGTCATAGGCACTTTCATCCATAAAGACAAGACCTCCCCCCTTGTCTGGTTTCATGACTCTCACATGACACTCATTAAGAAGTGTGATAAAATCCAATTCATATTGGGATATATTACCTCTAGAATTGGTATTAGTATGCTTTTTTCCGAACATTTGTCTGAAATCAAGTTCACACATTTTTTCAAAATTGCCTAGTGTACCAATGATTGGAGGGTTGAACACACTAGATACTCTTAAAGGGTTCAATAACCCTGGTGTGTTCCCTAAAGTTGCTGTTAGATTTAAATTATGAACATACAACTTAAAATCCAATAACATTTTTACTAAATTGCACCTTTTATCTGGTACGAAACTTAACCCTCTAGAAAAAAAATTCAATAAGAGGAGGGTCAATGGTTAACACTGTGTAATTATAAATTTTAAAGTCACTAGTGGCAGATGTACTTATGCTCAATCCAATTTGTGGGCGTGTGATCACCTCCTCCTCTGATTGGCTCTCCTCTTCCTCTGTGGTTGCCTCTTGTTGTTGGATTTCGTATTGGAATTGTGAGGCATTTGGGCATCCTTGGGAAAATCCTGGTTGATATTAGTGGCCTTACTTCGCTCTTGCCTCGCTGAAGAGGAAGTATTGTTACGGTCTTTGATACGTTCACTACGACGAACACCCCCTGGTTCATCGTTGTGTGCCTGTATCCAAGTTTAGAGCATCAGAAGAGGCTTCAGCATTTAGTTTAGATGCCCAAGTTATAGGGGGAGGGGGATATGCTTTATTGTTAGAATAATCCGCTATATCCCTGTTCATTTTACGTTTTTTATTTAACACTAGTTTTGAAATTGATGCATCAATACTTGAAAAGATTCTCAAGTAGTCGTATTTATACCTTGCAAAATCATTGTCCTGCACCAAGCATCTTTCCAAGATTTCTAGTTCCTGTTTTAAATTGACAATGTATGCTTCATAAAAATTAATCAGGGATGCTATAAACTCGAAACCTTGTTTATCAAACAAGTGTAACAGTTCTTTATGATAGGTGGAATCTTTAAGAACACCTGCCGGAAAACGCCATTGTCTTAGGCCTTTTGGCACAACTTTATTAGATATGCATTGCTGTAAATAACTTATTGTCAAAGTCATTTAAGTTATCTATAAAGGTGGGTGCATTAGATTCAGTATTGTCATGGTTACGTTCTTCGTTACTAACCAGAACAAAGAAATCTCTCTTACCCAAAAAGTTGGCCATGGAAGGTAAACAGTTCTCCCCAAGACTGATGGATTGATTCGTCATATTTCTTCCGTACTGGATACTGTTAGAATGTTCACCAGACACGTTACTTGTTATGCGAGATTGTGCACCCATTTCGGTTTCTCCTTGCCTGGTGTTAGTATTATTTGCAGTCTGCTCTACTCTACGGTTATCTTCATTACGTAAATTAAGTGCCTGTTCGTTAGTTCTTTCATTAGGAGACTGTCTTGTGACAGAAACAGGAACAGGAAGTCCCGGTAAACCATCCAGGTTAGCGTCTCCTAGTTGACCAGACACAGAATTAGAATTAACATTTCTCTGGGAACACAGATCAACTTTCTGTGTTAAAACTTCAACCTTCTTGAGTAGAAGGTTGACTAGTATCGTAAGATCTCCTTCACTATTTTCTTTTTGCGTATTGCCAGTCCTAGAACAAGCTCGCTCACTGTCCAACGAAAATAACGGCAGTTGCGAATCAGCCCCATCATGCTCCATATCCTCCAAACGGTTGCTACCACTTGCCATTAGAAACTTCAAACAAAACCAAGTCCAATAACAAACGGGTAAAAAATAATGAAGGCAAGGAAGCAGTTTAGAAGACACACACACGGGCTTTAATATCAGTAGTTCGTAAGCGCTTTCGGTCAAGCCACTTGCTCAACCTTCATCAGACAAGATAACATTGTTTGATGTACAGCTTAAAAAGTAAAATACCTCAAACCATAATTGGATAATTGTAAAAATCAACCATTAATTAATGCAACAAACAATGAAATTTAAATTTAAAAGGGACTAGCTAGAGTAAATGATAGATATATATATTTTAAACATATATATATTTTTTATATATTTTTTAAATACTAAGAATCACAACTCAGAAAAAGAATAATCTAGACATACAGTAGTACATTTATACTTTCACTGCTGAGTTATTGTGTACTTATTATTAATAAGTAAGTTGATTTTGTAGAGGAGGAGGAAGATGATGAAGGAGAAGGCACCTCGGATTTGGCACCTCTCGGTTGACTGGACAAGGCCTCTTCAAAGGACGTTTTTATTAAACCTTTCAGAGTAACTTTATTCTTCCTCTCTACAAGGGCCCATTCACTAAAAGCTTGACAAATATCACACTACTGTTGTAAATGTGCTGGGCCCAAGCAATAAACACAAGTAGCATGTCAGTCGAAATTTGACATTTTCCTGCCACAGCCAGAACACTGTTTGAAACCAGTTTTTCCCTTGCTGTTATCTTCCATGATGAATGGAAAAGATTAATGGCAAAAACACCCACGCTAAAGACACACACAAACACACACACACACAAAAGAAAAGAGAGAAGGGCTACCAATGATGGTAAGCCAAAAACTATCAGAAGTAGAAGAAAGGGATAGCATTACCAGCAATGGTAGGACAGATACCACACGGTAAGAAGAAAGGGATAGCATACTCACTCAAAGAAATGGTAAAGATTGAGAGAGAAACTGCTAGAAAGGACACAAGTAAAGCTAACTGGGTAGGAGAAAAAAGGACTTTAGAAAATGTATAATAGCAAAAAAAATGTTTACTTAAGCTCAAGGAGAGTTTGGTTAACGCGTCTTTATACTATAAGAGCGGCAAATGAGATCTGGGGCAATTTAGAGAGAGGCATTCTGGGTTGGAACTTGGTTCAGGAGTATTTGGTTCACACGAGCTGTTGTAACGGATAAGATGGTTCCGAGACTCAGAACAGAGTCCCATACGTCAAGGATAAATAAAGACTGACATCAGATGCCTGAGTTAGCCTTTCTTTCATAACATCCCACTCATTTAGTGCACACTTCAATATTCTGAGTAATGATTCCTTTTTTCATCTTACTTTTTAAAATATTTAACATAATGGGACTAGACTACCAATTACTGCAGAGCATAGTACCTGCTTCTCATTAATCAGCTTAGTAAGAATGCATCTGTTTTGCTCCTGGTGAATGAATGAGACATTTCCTAATCTTCCTGAATATTACCAGTCACCAAAAAGCCTGAGACTATCTTCTTAGGAGCCAGACTGGGACTAATGCTACTTTGCTTCTGGTTACAAAAGTGGCAGAGGGGCATTAATTCATGCTGATCTCAGATATAGCAGTGTGTATACTACTTCAACTAGTGGTCTGGCTGCAGTTTTGGTGAGAACCTCTTCATGGCCTTTGTGCAGCTTGGCTGTCTGTTGCATCCAGTTGCTGTAGGTTTTATCTAGGGTATCTAACCAGAAAAGACTATAGCAAGTGTAATGAAAACAGCAACATCTGCATTAATGCTAATGCTCAAGAAGCAGTGTGGGTTTAATGCCATTTTTTGCTTCTGGTAAGAGAAGGCACTAAGGATTCCTAGCTGCATGCAGCTGTGTTGAGACCAGCATTATCTCTTCTTCCAAGCAGATACCACCTCAAGTAAGCAACTGTAAACCTCGTAGGTGCTACTGTCTCCGCACTCAGTCAACATTACTAAGCACCAGGAACCATGGCTTTGCACTTTCCAATGGTCTCTGTTGATAGCTTAGTTGAAATGCTCAGCACGAAATAACGTAGCAATTGTCTAGAGTTTATTGACAAACACCAACTACTTAAACTGTGGCTGTGTGAGAGATGCAGTTATTTAATGCTATTGGAGGTAAACCTCTTACATAAAGACACAACAAATAACAAGCAGGTCATCAGTACCACACGATAACATACTAAAGTTGTCACACACAGATCAGACCAAACACACAAACCCACATATGTTAAAGGTTTTAAAGTAATCTACCTAAAACCACAACAGCCTCCTAAATGTAAAATACCAAAAAAGTACCTTCAGCAACCTCACAAACACACAACTTGAAACATCCATCAGAGAGTCAATGTCAATTTAAAAAAACACAAGGCAAACCTCCATACAAACATGCGAGTCACAGGCGACTGCACTGTGAAACACATTGATGCACCATTCACCAGGCTATGCAAGAACAGGGTCAGAGTCATTTGCTTATCAGGTGGTCAGGATTTGCCCCATGATGCGGAAAATCAAATCCCTGCACCACAAATACAGATATAACACAGTCATGCTATACATGGGTGTAAAAGACTTTATATAGTCCAGGGAGGTACATCTCAAGACAGAAATGATGGACCTCTCAGAATACATGCCCAAGGCAGATATGAGCCTAACCATCAGAAGCATTGTACCATCAAGGATGATGCTGCAATGTGAGCAAAAGATTACTGACTTCAGCAACTGGCTTAGCTTCTGGCGTCATTCATAGGGGGTCCAATACAAGTAAGCCTGGGGAGGAGAGGGTAATTAGCCCTAACTGCTTTAACAGGGATGACCTATACCCTTCCATCTTGGTTTTTATATTGGCTAAAACTTTGTCCACTCGCACAGTGCCTTTTTTAGGCAACATAAGTCTTCAAAAGCATCCGACATAACACAGCAGAATCTGGATAACAAAGCTACTGCTGCTCAATGGTAGGAGCTTTAACAAAAAACTCCCACTCTGTACAAGAAGTCCCTACCCTGGAAAACATCTCTATATGCATAGTTATACAGACATGATTAAAGACCATTGAAAGCACCCTATCAATACAAGGTTTCTATGTTTACCATGCGCTTAGGCTCACTGCACTAGATGAAGGCACTAAAGGTGGCGGAGTTGCTATATTTTTTAAAACAAAAAAATTCACCTCCAGACTAGTTAGACAAGATATTTAACTTAACATTAACAAGAACCCTCATCACATCATGGCCAACTACTAGACCCTCTTTCTGTCGCCTCAGCACATAATTCCTGCCTAGCTAGTATGGTGTTCCTACGCATTATGCCAAACATCATTCTCCAACGGGACTTCAATTACTCCTCCATTAACTCAAACACGTATACATTTTTCAATATGCAAGTCTAAAGATTTCTGAACTTTAGCAATACAAATGCTTACTCGACACTGTAAAACTTCACTGCCAACCATGAGCGGACAGGTGATCCGCTGTAGCGACCCCTAACCGGGAAAAGCCAAGAGAAGACAAAGAAGCAATATAAATGCTTAGGACCTGTTAGCTCCCACCCCAACTATAGGCAATAAAAGCATATGCAACTGTTCATAGGGGTACTAGGATATCTGCCTTTGTGGACCATTTTAAGCCTAGCCAACGGTCATATGTGAGAATCAAACCCTGCACCTTGGGTCTGTAAGATAAGCTCCTTAACCATTATGCCAACCTCCATCCTCACCGATATAGAACAGCTCTGCTCACTACCAATACCAACATCCCTCAATGGTCAAATCAGACCACATCAGTCATATTCACCTTAAGACTGATGCCAGAAGCATTCCCCAATATCTCAGTATTTAGAGATTATGCCAAGTCTAAATCTACTGAAACTGAATGATGACCTGGCTAAATTCAGCATTCCCTTCTAAATCTATGACACAATTTTTTATGCAGATCCCTCTAATGTCAAATTCTACTTCCATGTGAATAGCTGAACAGATGCATCTGAACCCCTTCAAACTAAATACAATGCCAAATTCAAGAATAAACCCGTATGGTAGAACCCAAATATAAACAGGTTTTATTGTAAAAGAAAAAACCTCACTGCATGTAAAAATATGGACCATGATTAAATCAACCAAATCCAGACAGGAGGTAAAAACTACCATCCAGGCAAAGAACAACACAATGTCTTATTTAACTACATTAGAAACCTTAGAAACACTGACCAGCATTGTGCAAATGTAACAGTAAATGATTTCACATACTCTGACCCACAGGATTTAGGTAATCTACCAGTGGCTAAATTTAGTTTGAACTTCATCCCTCTCTCTCCTTCTACAGTCTCATATCTGCATCCACACCCCCCTCTTCAAATCTCCCACGAGCAAGTCCTCAAGGCACTATACAAGGCCAAAAAAGCTGCTTCTACAGGGCAGGACAACATACCAGGCTGATTACTGGCCAGCTTGAAACAGCACCTGTTAAACCCTCTATAGAGGCTATTCAATGTCAGCTGCCAAACTGGTTTTGCCCTTGATGAATGCATAATAACAGTCACCCCTTTGAACAAAGGTGGGTATTAATGGACCCAAGAAATAACAGACCCATAAATCTGACCAGCCTCATCACAAAGGCTACCGGAAAGATCATTATGGAATTAATAAGAACACAGGCAACCTACCAACTCTTGACTCAACCCAGTATGAGTTTAAGGGCATATCCCACCTACTTAACCTGGCTGATTTCTCTGAAAAGGTTACTGATACAATGGATAAACGCAAATCCACACACAGTGCATATCTAGACCTCGCAAAGGTGTTGAGCAACATCTCACAAACAGGTAGTGTAGATAAACTATCTCAGCTAAATGTTAATTCATATACAACTTACTGGATAGCAAATTGGCACAAAGATCCATTGAAATTAGGGTGGGCTGCTCTGCCTCCTCCAAAAGACCTGTTACTATCAGTGTACCTCAGTTTTCCGTCCTTGGGCCACTCCTCTTCGGTAGTTAGCTCTTGAAGGCCAAACCAAATGTTAATGGTTTATGGCTAACCAAGTTTGCAGATGACTGCAAACTTGGTGACATTAAATTCCCTGAGGACATCACAACCTCCAAGACAGCCTTTCCTGAACCAATATTTAGTATCAAAACCATGAACTAAAACTGAATGCTAAGATATGTATAACGTCCTTCTGCAATCAAGTCCCTTTTTAACTATCACAATGACAACGCCACCCATGA
This sequence comes from Protopterus annectens, assembly GCF_019279795.1. Classification (NCBI taxonomy): domain Eukaryota; kingdom Metazoa; phylum Chordata; order Ceratodontiformes; family Protopteridae; genus Protopterus; species Protopterus annectens. The sequence goes on from NC_056732.1 coordinate 1,011,997,615, forward strand.
AAACTGATTCTGTAGTGAGGGACTTGGCAATCTACACAGACAAAAATCCGTCCTTCAAATGCCAAGTATCCACTATTGTAAGAAAGTGTTTTTTCACTGCACAGTTTATTAACTAAGGATATGGTGTACAGGTCCAGGGATTTGATCATTTTACAAATTTGCACTCATCAGGTCAACCATAGAGTATAATGACCTCTTTTGTATGTATGTGTCCAAATATCTAACATAACTCAAATGCCCACAATACTTTCTTCCTAAGAAAAACAAGGACCTAAATCATAAAAACTATGCAGACTGTCTCAAAGGCTTGCCCCTCTTCTCTGTGTTATACAAGCTACTGATGGGCAATCCCTGCCTTGGGTACACAGCCTCAACTGACTCCACATGTAAATGTTCTGGTCATTTCTGTGTTATTCGTACTTAAAATGTAAGGGCTAAAACCTTCATGGGAATGTCTGGATATGTCTCTAAAGATCCTCACAGATTAAGAGCCTAGTTAGTATCTATGAACCTATTTCTGCCAAATCACTCTGTAGGGGATTGTTAAGATCTGCCATCTCATTACATTCCCAAAATGCATACTCCCAATTACCTCTGTCTCTTACCACAACTCCAAGAACTACAAGACTGCAGTCCATGCTGTGCATGCCACCTGAAGAAAAATCTTCTGAATTTTACTTGGGGTATAAAACTACCTAGGAAAACACTTAAGAGCAAAAATCCTAAATCTGGACTTGATCACATAAATGGGAACCTCCACAATTCTTCCCATTATATGACAAAAAAGAATGGAAAGGCAATTTGAAATCTTAACTATCAATCAATTAGAAGAGGTTAGAGATATTTTATATAGCTTACTTATTAATCATAAGTTAACAGCACCTTCTTTTATAGACTGTAACAATTCTGCCAGAACTGATCTTTCATTTAGTACTACTCTCCTATCCCTTTCTGCTTGCCGATACTTTGTCATATATCTTATCAAATGTGCAGCAGGTTAGATATACAGAAGTCAGATAGAGATGACATGTTTTTTAAGGTGAAGTGAGGCTGCTTAGCTTTTTTCCACATGAAAGGAACAATATCTGGTGAGATGGCTACACTCTAAATGAAAGCAAGTTCGGAATCAAGCGGACTTTCTAAGAAAAGTGGGGTGGCAATCATACTAACTCAATCAGGGAGGGTCAGAAGTTGCTTCTTTACTATTTTTATATAGACTGAAGAAAAAGTTTTGGAAACTGTTAAAAGATGTGAAGCTATTTGAAGTTCTGTAGTCTCGTGTAGCAGCTATCAGGAAAAAAAAATCACCGACAGTGGTGTTAAGGCTGAAGAAATCCACAACCATTTGCAATGGTAAGGTTTGGTATGAAGAAATGCATCAGGAACAGTGAAAAAAACTATCAGATAACACTGTTGGAAATGGTTAAGGATGAACTGTGCAGTGAAACATCTGATTATGTTGTATAACACTCCATCTTTACCATGCATTCTAAAATATGCAATCGAACGTTTTTATAATTTTTACCTGGAATTAAACAATGCAATTTTTAAAAAATGCATACCGTCTTTTATTTCTTCGTTGTTCTTCCATCTGCTTCACCAGTTCCTGTCGGTATCTTGATTTTCTGTCTTCAAGATTGTTATCTCTATCTGACCCACCTGTGGAAAAAAAAGCAGTAAATGGAGAAAATTGGTGACAAAGTAAACTGGGAATTTTGCACCCATGTAGATCTATATATAAAGTTCCACAACCCTACAATTGTATACTCTAAGTCATTTTAGTCAAAGAAGTGGCCAACTCTCAGTGAAGCATGTAAAAGAGACCACATATACTGTGCTCCATGCTAAAGATTCACCTTAAGAATAATGCTTCAGCTTCTCTTCAGTGCTCAAACTTGTTGCACAATGAGGGATTCCATTCCATTTCCTGCAATTATATTCAACATTTAATGAAATATATGAGGAATAAGGATTGTGTGCCCAGTGTATGCCAGCTATCAGATGACATACCTAAAGCAATGGAGGGAAAACAATGTGACAAACAATGATCGCTGAGTGCTCTGTAAAGACATGTTTTACTCTTCCACAGCTAACCTTTCAAGGACTTTTGAGGAGTAATGCTAACTTACCTCACTGAGGGCACTGAACTTTAAGCCAAACTGAAAAGGCTGAATATACCCTTTTCCAGTTATTTGGGTGCACATGTCACCAAAGTCCTGTCAGCTGTTGACAGCAGTGCTCTACATCAGCTAAACAAAAAGTGGAATACTTAGAAACTATACAAAACGGAGGAAGATGTAAAAGCATTTTACTGGGTAAAGGTCCAGGAAAGAGCTATAAAACTGTATATCCTGTCAGTTTTTCCATACATAAATGATGGAGCTTCAGTATGTCAGTTAAGTTAGTGACAAGCCCACAATTTTCCTTTCTCTGTCATCAGTAACTTGTTAGAACGTCTCTGATCCAGGACAATAGTAACTGTCAAAAAGCAGTGTCAATGTCACAGCGTGTAGCACACTTGTCTTTCAGGATAAGAGGATCAAAGAGAGAGTTCTATCCCAACACACTAAATCTGCGGATATGTGTTCTGTCGCTAATACTTCAGTGAAGCATTTGGGGTTTTGCACTCGCAAGGTGCTGTCCTTCAGAGCAGATGTTTTACCGATGCCTCTACCTGAATCGGTAATATCTCAGGTGGAAGTAAAAGATCTAAATGGCATTTAGAAAAACATGTAGTAAGGAGTAAATGTTTATTTAATTTAATCACACAAAATCAATAATGAAAAACCATGAAAAGCAGTTTATCATAAAGAGCCTGCAGCTCCAAAACTCTTCTGGCTGAAGTTACTGCTACTACAAAAGGCCATATTCCATGACAAGAACTTGATCTCAGATGTGGCAGCGGGCTCAAACGGACCCTGTGTGAGAGACTGCAGCAAAAAGGAAAGATCCCAAGGAGGAGAAGGGCCCTTTGCCGGGTGGTCTAAGTAAAACACCCCTTTTAAAAAGGTTTTACACAGTCGAGAGAAGGCTGGTTCCTCATACACATGGAAGTTGGAGATAGTTGCCAAATGAATTTTGATGGTCAAAAAGCTAGCTCTTTCCTAAAAAAGAGAGGACAAGAAAAGCAAAATATCTGAGATGGAAGCCGAAAAAGGGTTTAGGCTGTGCTGCTTAGCCCAAATAGAGAAGAGTTTCCCCTTACTAGCATAAATCTTTCTAATGGAAGACTTCTGGGAAGCCAGAATAAAGTCCTTAACAGCAGAAGGAAGCCTGGGCTGTTTCAGGATTACTGGAAGTGGACAAACCATACCATCAGATGAAGCATCTGCAGGTTGGGAACTGGAAGCAGAGAGGGATGGGAAATCAGATCCGGACTGGGATCTAGTACCCAAGGGGGGTACTTCAGATGAGACCTCAGAAGGGAAAACCACACCTGCCGAGGCCAAAAGGGGACGATGAGAATCAAGGTAGCCTTGAGGCGACAGGCTTTTTGTAGTCTCTGGGGATGAGCAGCAATGGAGGACAGGCGTAAAGGAGACCCAGGTGCCAATTGTGGACCAGAGCATCCCTAGGGGACTTCCCAGCTGGGGGAATCAGGGCAAAGCACCGGCTGCAATTCTGGTTGAGGGAGGATGCTAAGAGATCACAGCTCAGTTGATCCCAGCGAAGGAAGATCTCTTTCTCCATTGAAAGATTCAAGGACCACTCGTGCGGGTTCACAATAGCCCTGCTTAATCTGTCTGCCAACATTTTGGACTCCCGGGGATACGAGTTGCAACAAGAAAGTGCCCAAAGGAAACTGCCCATTCCCACATGCTCATGGCCTCCAGACAGAGCAAATATGAACGTGTGCCCCCTTGTTTGTTGAGGTACCACACAACCACCATGTTGTCTGTGTGAACTGCAAGGGTACCCGGAGGAAAGCAGTCCTGAAAGGTTTGCAGCATGAGGAGAACTGCCCTTATTTCCAGGACACTGATGTGCAGCTTGGTCTTTGCTTCGGAACATGTGCCTTGGAATGTCTTTTCCTGAAAATGCCCCCCACCTACCCAAACAGGGAAGCAGTGGTCACTGTGGCACCGGGGAGAGGAAGGGAAAAAGGTCTGCCTGCCAGAAGATCTGGAGACCGAATCCACCAGAGAAGATGATGCCTGCACACCGGTGTGAGGCATATCTGAGCTGACATTGAGTGGACTGGGGGGGGACCACGGCTCAGCTAGAACAGCTAGATTCCACTGAAAATCTCTCATGTAGAATCTGGTCAATGGCACCAGGTAGCTTGCCGCTGCCATGGACCCTAAGGCTCTGAGCACAAGGTGAGCCTGGGGACATGAAAGGTCAAGAAGAGATTGGATGTTGAGATCTGATGAGCTGTACCCGCCAGGCAGGAGTGCTGCAATCTCTAACACAGTGTCCAAATAAATCCTGATGAATTCTAGACTTTGAGACATAGTGAGATTGGTTTTGGGGAGGTTCACTGTGATGCCTAGTTGGTCAAAAAGTTGTAGAAGATACTGCAAGGCTGTGGCTAGACAATGCTTGGTGGAGGCCATGAGGAGCTAATCTTAGAGATAGGGAAACACCTGGAATCCTTGCAGTCTCAGCTGAGCTGTGACCACTGCCATTCACTTGGTGAACACCCAAGGGGGGGGGGGGCTGTGGTGAGACCAAAGGGCAGGGCTCTGAACTTATAATGATTGACCCATACACAAAAGCAAAGATGTCTCCTGGAGCGCCTGTCTACTCTGATGCGATAGTATGCATCCTGGAGATCCACGGAGCACATACAATCATCCTTCTGCAACAAAGGCACGATTGATTGAACAGTGACCATCTGGAACTTTGACTTCTTGACTCAGAGGTTGAGTTTGCTGAGGTCTAGGATGGGACATGCCCCCTCCTCCTTTTTTGGCACCAAAAAGAAGCAGGAGTAAGTTCCGGATTCTTGTTGTCCCAGGATGACTTCTTGCATGGCTCTCTTCTGAAAAAGTCTAAGAACTTCTTCCTGAGCTAGCTCCCTCTGAAGGGATGATGTATTGGGGAGGAGGCTGGGAAAAGGGAATAGAATAACCCCTGGAAATGATATTTAGCACCAAATGATCTTCTGTGATATTTACCCAAGCTAAAGGGTGCAAGAACAAATGACCCCTGACTGCCTCCAGGACAGTCGAACAAGCACTTCAGGAGTGCTACTGGGGCTTCTCAGAGAAAGGTTCTCTGGAGCCCTGATTTTGCAGACCCCCCCTCTGCCCCTGGGGCAGCATCTGCCATAGAACCCTCTCCTCGGACCTCTGGAGGAAGGTTCATCTTCACCGTCCTGGAAGGCAGACTGCAACCTGCAAAACCGCATCTTCCTGGCCCCTCGCTGCATCTTAGAAAAGGAGCGTTGGAGAATCTGATTCCAACATCTGACAATGTCTTGCTCTCCTGCTCACTGTGGGTAAGAGTTTCTTTGACCGAATGGCCAAACAGGGTAGAACCATCAAAAGGGGGGTTAGTAAATGATGCCTTAAAGGACTCTGTAAATCTGCAAAGCCGCAGCCAGGCATGACATTAAATAGCGATGCCTGTGCTGGCTGCACAAGAGGCTCCTTGCATAGCACTGACAATCACCCTCATCAAAGAATTAGCCAGGGAAGTGTGGATAGTTCGGGGGACACTAGTTTTCCCGGCTGGGAGTACCTTGGAAGTGGACAAGGTAAGTGACCAGGTCCCTTTGAAACCAGGTGAAATGTGCCAGATAATTCAGCACCGTCAGCCCAAAGGTGGCTGAGGCAAACACCAACTTTTCGTGCATGTCAATCACCCAGGGCTCACAGTTGGGCAGAATGACAGACATACTCTGTTCCTCCAGTTCCTTCTTTTTGGTGGCAGCCACCCCAATTGCATCGAGTGGCAAGCCTTTAGACCAAAACTGCTTGTTGGGAGGGGGGCTAAGGAACTTGCCAGCACACTTAGGGACAGGCTCCACATTACTGGGTTCCTTCCATGCCATAGTACCGATGAGATTAACAAGCTCATCTGCCTGAAGGAACACCCAAGAGGTAGACAGTCCTGTCCCAAAAGCATTCAGAAAAACAGACTCCTCTGAGGATGGGGGGGGGGGACCAACTGCCCTTAAGCTTAAGGATTTCCAGGATGTCCCTGAAGGAGACATCCTCGGGCGGACACCTGGGGGACCCGTCCTCTTCATTGAGGTTGGTATCCTCAGTGAGTGACTCAGCAAGGGAGTCTAAGTGTCTTCTCTTACATGATCTCTTCCAAGTAACCTCCTCCGGGGGGGGGGGAATCGGGGGAAAACTTGGAAGACAGGGGGACCCCGAGAGGGTTTGTTCCCACCTGAAGGCTAGTTCGAGAGGGCTGACCAGAGACAGGATGAGGGAGGCTCACAGTATGGGGATGGGAAGGCCTCTAGAAGGCAGAGGAGGAAACCCTCTAGAAGGAGAAAGTCCACTCTATGACTCGGAAAGCCGAAGGACTGGACAATGCTCCATCCACACTCCCAGCAGGAAAGTCCACCTTGGGAGGACGGGCTGAAGCAGGGCAGAACCTACCGCCCTCTGGACAGTACCGGCCCCGAGCTATCGAGGGCAAAAGCGCCATGGGGAAGGGACCAGTCCAAAAGACCAGGACCAGAACCCCCACCCAAGGACTCACGGGTGACCACTCGGGTCCAGGACTAGACCTGCATGGGGGGAGGCCAAGCAGGAGGACTCAGGGACTCTGACAGAGTGGGGGCAGAAGGGCACCCAGAAATCACTATTCCTCTCTCTGTATGGTCCAGGAAGTCCAAAACCATTCTGGCCGGATGAGGAGAAACAAAGGAGGGTGAGGGGAATAACCCCCTAGCCGGGTGGGCAGGTGATGGAAGAAACCCCAGCTCAATCTGAGCTTTAAGAAAGGACCTCATCATCCTGTCTATAACCTAAGGGAGTACACTCCTGGAGGATCTGGAGGCACTGGAGGATCTAGCTGGGGATGAGTGCCTGGATCCTGTGGGCCTCACCTCTAAAGAGCTGCTTCTATGCTTGGACACAATAAAAGACTGCCCTGAATTGAAATCTTCAAAACCAATAGCGGGATCCGACTCCGACCTCCCTGGATCCGAAGACAAAGTAGGATCTGAAGGCCTGGATCCCCCATGTCCCAGATCCAAGGGAGCCGGATCCGTGACTGATCTGGAAACTGCAGGATCTGAAGGCCTAGGACCACAGGCCTTGGATCCTGGGGTCAATTCTCACATCCAAAGGCTTAAAAGTGGCAGCCTCAGATCTGTGGTCCCACATTTTAGGATCCAAGAGAACAGGATCCAAGGGAGAAGAGACTTGGGTCAGATCTGGCACACTAGGATCCGTGAGTCTAATTTTCTTTGTAGAAGACGACCCCAAAGACAGGGGGAGGGGGCTTTCATTTTGTGCACTGAGGGTGCAGACTTGCCAGGGGACAGAGCCAAGGGACCCCTTAGAGCCACCCCTTTCAACAAGAGTTTGTTTCGGTGCTCGACCTAGGCCCTAGGATTGAATCCAGCACAGATGTCACATTCAACCACATGGTGGTGTGCGCCCAAACAGTAAAGACACTCCTCATGCAAATCGGAGACAGGCATCTTTCGTCCGCATGAAGAGCACCATTTAAAGCCTGTGGGCTTATCCGATACAGCACCAAAGCCAAAGGAACACACTAACTCACAGTCGAGAAGCAAGCCTAACACACACACACACACACACACACACACACACACACACACACACACACACACACACACACACACAATAAAGAGCCAAAAAACTACAAAAAGGCAACAACATTAATCAGGGGAAAGAACTACACACTAACACTACCACAGAAAAAGGTACCAAATGGAACATTCAAAACACTAGCCAAAAAGAGGCAAACAGAAACTACTTATCCCAAAACAGGGGCTAAGCCAAGAAACTTTTAATTATGTACTTACCATAACTTCAGATGTATGGGATCCATCTCGCCAACATTCATAACTGATGGGGTTCAGAGCCGATCCCTCGGCTCCGACTCGGCCACTATATAGTAGAACGAAGTCTCTAATTGGCTGGGCTACCCCTTATCCCACAATGCACCACGCCTGCTTCCCCAGATCTTGTTTGTTCGCTTTTATATACCTACATCCAGGCACAGAAACATACCAACAACTGTAACAAACTAAAGTCCTTCAAGAGAAAAACTCAGTAAGTAGCAACATTTCCTCTAAGTCCAATGGGAAGGGGGAAGGAGGAGACGTATGAATGTAGTAGATGGATCCCATACATCCGGGTTATGGTAAGTACATAACTAAAAGATGTAATGGGATCCTATCTCGCCTACATTCATAACTGATGGGACAGCATCCCTAGCACCTAAATCCCAAGTGGCTCATTGGAAAACACTCATGAGAACTGTGGAACCAAAGGAAGCTCTACCTCGAGAAGCCACATCTATCTTGTAATGAGAAATAAAGGTGTGCGGATTAGTCCAGGTAGCAGCCGCACAGATATCATCTATCGATAATTTGGAGTGAAATGCTACAGAAGTAGCCATTGCCCTGGTAGAATGAGCCTTGACTGGGAATGGTAGCTCTTTGCCGGACTGTGAATAGATGAAGAAGATGCAATCTTTAATCCATTTGGCTATGGTGGTTTTAGCCACCGGTTGACCCAACCTATTTTCCACAAAGGACACAAACAGCTGATCTGACTTTCGTGTCTGATTGGTCCTACTTAAATAAAACGCAGTTGTCTGTGAACATCCAACTGATGGAAAATATATTCTGCGCTATTGGAGAATTTGGGAAAAAACACCGGGAGCTCCAAGGATTGTTGAATGCATAAGGGGGATGCTACCTTGGGCAAGAAAGAAGGATTTAACTTGAGAGACACTCTGTCTTTGTGAAAAGTCAAATAAGGAGGATTAGAACAGAGAGCCTGAAGCTCTGAGACCCGCTTGGCAGAGGTTATTGCCACCAAAAAAGCGGTTTTCCAAGATAGAAATTTTAAATCACAAGTAGCTGCTGGTTCAAAGGGACGGGCAGTTAAAGAAGCTAGAACCATATTCAGATCCCAAGGGGGCACAGGATGGGCTATTGGGGGCCGAAGGAGCCACGCTCCTTTAAGGAAAGATTTGCAAAGCCTGTTTGCCATTAAGGAAGGCTCAAAGGAGACATGAAAATTAGAGATAGCCTCCAGTTGGACTTTAATTGTGGAAACTGAAGAGCCCAAATAAAGAAGCCAGGAATTCTAAAACCTGAGGTACTGGGGCGGTAAGGGGATCTATACCTCGTTGCTGGGCCCAAAGAGCAAACCTCTTCCACTTGCTGGAATACAGTTTAATAGTGGAAGGTTTGTGAGAAGAGGACAAAATGTGGATGACGTCTGGAGAAAAAGAGTTATCTCTGACTAAGGTTGGAAGTGGAGTAACCAAGTGGCCAACCTCAAGGATCTGAGGGATGGGTGAGACTGTCCCAACTGATGAGTCAACAGGTCGGGCACTAGGTCCAGAAACCATGGGCCCTCCACCGCATACCTCAGAAGGAAGGGGAACCAAACCTGACGAGGCCAGTGTGGAGCGATCAAAATCATGTCACTCCCTAGATAAATCGCCTTCTGTATCACCTTCGGGAGAAGGGGAACCGGAGGGAAGGCGTAAAGTAGACCGGGGGGCCAACTGTGAGCTAGAGCGTCCCTGGGAATCTGCCCCTGAGAGGGAGTTCAGAGTGAAGAAGTCCCTGCATTTCGCATTGTGAGGACTGGTGAACAAGTCGCAACAAGGGAGGCCCCACTTGGCGAAGATGTTTGCAGCCACCCTGTCGTTGAGGGACCACTCGTGGGGTAACAGGAGAGTTCTGCTCAGCCTGTCTGCAATCACATTGGATTTCCCCGGAATGTGCGTTGCCACTAGGAAACGCTGGGTAGAAATCGCCCAATGCCACACTCTCATGGCCTCTCGGCAAAGAGGGTAGGACCTGGTTCCGCCTTGCTTGTTTATGTACCAGACTACCGACATGTTGTCGGATAGGATCGCAATAGTACCCCGTGGAAGAGCATGATGAAGTGCTTGCAACACCAGTAGCACCGCTCTCATTTCCAGGATATTGATATGTAAGTGCGTTTTGTGAGCCTGCCACGTGCCTTGGACAGACCTGTCCAGATAATGACCCACCCACCCTGTCTGGGAGGCGTCCGTGGTCACCGTGGCGACGGGAGGCTGAAGGGCAAAGGGTCGCCCCTGGTCCAGGTTGGACCGAAGCAGCCACCAACGTAGGTCCCGACGGCAAATTTCGGTAATCTGGACCAAATGGTTCAGGGGAAGTTCCTGAAAGGGCCATTGAACCGACAGTAGCCATTGCAGCACCCGCATGTGCAGCCTGGCTAAGGGGACTAGTAGAATAGTCGAGGCCATTGTGCCCAATAACTGCAGAATCAGTCTGGCCTGAACTCGTGATCTGGGTAACCCTGTTGGTTTGAACCTGAGACTGCAGGACCTGAATCCTTTCTACAGGCAAGAATGCCCGCATTCTTCTTGTGTCTAACTCTGCGCCTATAAATGTAATACGCTGAGACGGCTGCAGCACAGATTTTCCCCAAATGAACGTGATTTCTAGTGAATGACCCAAACTGACTGTGGTCATAAGCGCCCGAACTAATAGATGCTTGGAGGTGGCAGTAAGGAGCCAGTCGTCTAGATAGGGAAACACTTGGAATCCTAGACTTCTCAAGTGAGCTGTCACCACTGACAGACACTTGGTGAACACCCTGGGGGCTGTGGTGAGACCAAAGGGCAGTGCTCGGAACTGGAAATGACTGGTTCCCAGGCGGAAGCGTAAATGACTCCTGGACTCTTGACTTATCAGAATGTGATAGTAAGCATCCTTGAGATCTATGGAGCACATCCAGACATCCTTCTCCAATAACGGGAGAATGGACTGAAGGGTGACCATTCGGAATTTGGATTTTTACAAAGCGATTCAATGAGCTGAGGTCCAAAATGGGCCTTAAGTCCCCTGTCTTTTTGGCACCAAAATAGTCTTGAGTAAGTTCCTGATCCGATCTGGTCGGCGGGGACAGGCTGGATGACTCCTTTTCTTAGCAGCTTTGAAACCTCGACCGCTGCTTGATCCCGCTGACTGGGTGGCACATCCGGGATTTTCCTGATAGGAAGAGGGGGGATTCTTGGTGAAAGGGATGAGATAGCCTCCGGTTATGGTTCGGAGCACCCAGTGATCCTTGGTGATAGATTCCCAAGCCTGTGGGTGTTCCGCAAAACGACCCCCGACTGGCTCCGGAGATGCGCAGTCGGGCCACGTCTCAGGGACGGGGAGCGTAGGATGGACCACGAAAGGAATCGCGGTCTCCAGAGTTACGGGGGCCTCTGCCGCCTCTGGGGTGGCGTCTTCCTGAATTCCCCCCTCCCTGCCTCTAGAGGGGGGATCACTCGGTGGAGTAGGGAAAGACCTTTGAGATTTCCTGAACCACATTTTCCCTCCTCTCTGGGCCTTGGGGTAAGGTCTAGAAGGAGCGGAAAAACAGGCCCCCATGGCAGTCAAGGTCTTGCCCTCCTGCTCGCACCGAGTCAGTGTGTCCTTCACCTTGGGTCCAAACAGGGTGGACCCATCAAAAGGGGCGTCAGTGAAGGAAGACTTAAAAGCCTCCGCAAAGGGACACAAGCGTAACCAGGCGTGTCTTCTAAGAGCCATGCCTGTTCCCGCTGCTCTACTCGCCCCTTCGGCAGCATATGAGATGAGCCTCATGGACGAGTTGACCATCGAAGATAGGGTAGTCATCTGGGCGCCAACAGTTTGGGCTAACACCTCAGGAAGGTTACCCGTAAGAGACTCTCCTAACTCTTTGAGGAGGTCCCTTTGGAGCCTGGTGAAATGACAAAGGTAATTCAGCGACTGCAGGGTAAAGGCCGCTAAAGAAAGGGTACGCTTCCCGTACCTATCCATGCTCCTGGAATCCTTATTAGGAGGGTGAATAGACGTTGAAGCCTCTGCCACGTCCTGCTGTGTGGCAGATGCCACCACCATCGCATCTACTGCAACTCCTTTGGTCAAAAATTCCTTTTGAGGAGGGGCTGAGAGGAACTTGTTAGGCCTGGCGGGCACCAGTTCCACAGAATCAGGGTGTTCCCACACCCTTCGAGAAACTAAATCTAGCAATTCATCGAAGGGTGGAGACACCCAGGAGGCGGAGGGCTGGGCCCCAAAAGCCTTGAGGAAGACTGACTCCTCTGCAGAAGGGGTTTTGGACTGCCAGTCACCTCTCTGTCTCAGGATCTCGAGGATATCTGAGAATGAGACGTCATCTGAGGACGATTTTGGGGACCCCTCTGCATCATTGAGGTCAGTATCTGAAGTGATAGACTCATCCTGGGAGTCAATGTGCTTCCTCTTGCACAATTTCTTTCTTGGAGGTTCATCCGAAGCGGATTCAGAAGGACCTCCCGGGAGAAGGGAACCCCCCAAGGGGGTATCCTGAGGCCCTGGGGCCCCGCTGTCGTGGGAATGAAGCACACCAGAAGCACCAGTTCCCAAGTCTAGGGATGGTGAGGTAGAGACTTGCTTAGCCGGCAAGGACATGGCCAGTGCACTCCTCATGGCCTCAAAAGCAGGACCTCCAGACTCTACAGAGGATACCGGCTGAGAGACCACGATGGTACCGGGAATCCTTGTGGCCGACGCTCCGAGGGGAAGACTAGGCACCGAAGCTACCAGTTCCAAAGTGTTCCCCTCGGCCCCGACCGAGGAAGTCCCGGTACCGAACCCTGACGTCGAGGACAGGGTAGGAATGATGGTTGGAACAGAGATGCTCCGAGGGAGTCTCGGTTCCAACTGGACGACTCTGCTCTAATCTACCATCACCGACTCCAATGGCTCCGAGGAGGTTGGAGGAGGAATCGGATGTGTCAAAGTGGGGATCGGCTCCGGAGCCGAGTGGGCTGGAGCCGAGACCATTTTTGCAAAAACCGGGGACTGGAAAAGCCTCTGGATAACTTTGTCCAAATCTGAGTCAGACAACCTGGAGGATTTAGAGGAAATAGATGGGGGCCGAGACGACTTCTCTCTTGGCTCCGAAAGACCAGGGGACCGGCTCCGAAATGGCTCCAACACTATCGGCACCAGATCCGGAACCGTATGTATAAGTATCGGCGCCGAAGGGGGAGAGTCTGAGCTGCACACCTCCAACGGCTCAGAGACCAACGGAGCCGAAGCAGATGATTCGCCTCTCGATCCCCCAACCTGCGGCTCTGACACCAATGGAGCCGAGGAAAGAGGTATCGAGGCAGACCCTTCCACCCGAGGCTCCGAAGCCATTGGAGCAGAGGAAGAAGAGGTCGACCTATGCTTCTTGGAAGTCGGTTCCGACGGACTGGTCGGAGCCGACGACCTTTTCTTTTTAGAAGCTGGAGAGGAAGGAGAAGCCAAAGCTTCCTCAAAGGAGGGCTTAATAAGGCCCTTAAGTATCAACTTATTTTTACGTTCTTGAAGGACCCTAGAGGAAAAAGCATGACAAAGACTACATGTTTCCTGTAAATGTTTCGGTCCTAAACAATATACACAAACAGCATGGCTATCGGTAATAGACATTTTGTAGTTACACTTGGTGCACTTTTTAAAACCAGACTTCTGCTCTTTCGACATCCTGTCACACCACAGTTTTACCACAATGAAAAAAACAACCTTCAGTAGGGCACAAGCCCTTTGACTCAAATGGGACTGGCCCGAGATACAGCACCCAAAACGGACAGAGGCCCTCTAACTTAAACGGGCTTAGCCCAATAAAACAGAACGTACATTAAGACAAATTTAGCACATCCACACACAAATAAGGACAAGGGCCCTCTAACTTAAACGGGCCTTGCCCGGTAAAAGAAAAAAAAAATACCAATCACACCAAAA